>NW_025958629.1:0-63981 GCF_023159225.1 Perognathus longimembris pacificus | reverse complement strand
GCACTGCCCTTCTCTCCACATTTATGTGTTTGTTTGTTTGTCTATCTAATCTTTTGGGTTTTTATTTCTAATGAGGTCGACCAGTTGTCTATTTATTATTTTTTTTTACTACGCATGAAGCTGCGCTGCTTGTCTTTGCTCCTGTGTGCTCGCGCACTCTCGCCTTTTCCACTTATTTTTATTTTTGATTTATTTTGTCAATTTTAAAAAAAATACGCATCGTGCTGTGCTGTTTGTGTTTGCTTGAGTGCATTCGTGCGCTCTCGCTTTCTCCAATTTACAATTTTTTTGTTATTATTTATGCATTCCTGAGTTTATCTTACTTTTTATTTGTTTATTTAAATGAAGTCGACCAGTTGCCTGCCCTTCCTTCCATTATCCGTCACCGAGACAAACTGAACAAAGTTCTGAGGTCGACCTTGTAAAGATAAGGATTCAGGTCTGTCTGCTGTTTACCTTTTCTCCTGCGAGCACTGCCCTTCTCTCCACATTTATGTGTTTGTTTGTTTGTCTATCTAATCTTTTGGGTTTTTATTTCTAATGAGGTCGACCAGTTGTCTATTTATTATTTTGTTTACTACGCATCAAGCTGCGCTGCTTGTCTTTGCTCCTGTGTGTTCGCGCACTCTCGCCTTTTCCACTTATTTTTATTTTTGATTTATTTTTGTTTTATTTTGTCAATTTATTAAAAAAATACGCATCGTGCTGTGCTGTTTGTGTTTGCTTGAGTGCATTCGCGAGCTCTCGCTTTCTCCACTTTTCAATTTTTATGTTATTATTTATCTATTCCTGAGAGTTTATCTTATTTTTTATTTGTTTATTTAAATTAAGTGGACCAGTTGCCTGCCCTTCCTTCCATTATCCGTCACCGAGACAAACTGAACAAAGTTCTGAGGTCGACCTTGTAAAGATAAGGATTCAGGTCTGTCTGCTGTTTACCTTTGCTCCTGCGCGCACTGCCCTTCTCTCCACATTTATGTGTTTGTTTGTTTATCTATCTAATCTTTTGGGTTTTTATTTCTAATGAGGTCGACCAGTTGTCTATTTATTATTTTTTTTACTACGCATCAAGCTGCGCTGCTTGTCTTTGCTCCTGTGTGCTCGCGCACTCTCGCCTTTTCCACTTATTTTTATTTTTGATTTATTTTGTCAATTTTAAAAAAAATACGCATCGTGCTGTGCTGTTTGTGTTTGCTTGAGTGCATTCGTGCGCTCTCGCTTTCTCCAATTTACAATTTTTTTTTTATTATTTATCCATTCCTGAGTTTATCTTATTTTTTATTTGTTTATTTAAATGAAGTCGACCAGTTGCCTGCCCTTCCTTCCATTATCCGTCACCGAGAGAAACTGAACAAAGTTCTGAGGTCGACCTTGTAAAGATAAGGATTCAGTTCTGTCTGCTGTTTACCTTTGCTCCTGCCCGCACTGCCCTTCTCTCCACATTTATGTGTTTGTTTGTTTGTCTAACTAATCTTTTGGGTTTTTATTTCTAATGAGGTCGACCAGTTGTCTATTTATTATTTTGTTTACTACGCATCAAGCTGCGCTGCTTGTCTTTGCTCCTGTGTGCTCGCGCACTCTCGCCTTTTCCACTTATTTTTATTTTTGATTTATTTTTGTTTTATTTTGTCAATTTATAAAAAAATACGCATCGTGCTGTGCTGTTTGTGTTTGCTTGAGTGCATTCGCGAGCTCTCGCTTTCTCCACTTTTCAATTTTCATGTTATTATTTATCTATTCCTGAGAGTTTATCTTATTTTTTATTTGTTTATTTAAGTGAAGTCGACCAGTTGCCTGGCCTTCCTTCCATTATCCGTCACCGAGACAAACTGAACAAAGTTCTGAGGTCGACCTTGTAAAGATAAGGATTCAGGTCTGTCTGCTGTTTACCTTTGCTCCTGCGCGCACTGCACTTCTCTCCACATTTATGTGTTTGTTTGTTTGTCTATCTAATCTTTTGGGTTTTTATTTCTAATGAGGTCGACCAGTTGTCTATTATTCTTTTTACTACGCATCAAGCTGCGCTGCTTGTCTTTGCTCCTGTGTGCTCGCGCACTCTCGCCTTTTCCACTTATTTTTATTTTTGATTTATTTTTGATATATTTTGTCAATTTAAAAAAAATACGCATCGTGCTGTGCTGTTTGTGTTTGCTTGAGTGCATTCGCGCGCTCTTGCTTTCTCCACTTTACAATTTTTTTGTTATTATTTATCTATTCCTGAGAGTTTATCTTATTTTTTATTTGTTTATTTAAATGAAGTCGACCAGTTCCCTGCCCTTCCTTCCATTATCCGTCACCGAGACAAACAGAACAAAGTTCTGAGGTCGACCTTGTAAAGATAAGGATTCAGGTCTGTCTGCTGTTTACCTTTTCTCCTGCGCGCACTGCCCATCTCTCCACATTTATGTGTTTGTTTGTTTGTCTATCTAATCTTTTGGGTTTTTATTTCTAATGAGGTCGACCAGTTGTCTATTTATTATTTCTTTTACTACGCATCAAGCTGCGCTGCTTGTCTTTGCTCCTGTGTGCTCGCGCACTCTCGCCTTTTCCACTTATTTTTATTTTTTGTTTATTTTTGATTTATTTTGTCAATTTAAAAAAAAATTACACATCGTGCTGTGCTGTTTGTGTTTGCTTGAGTGCATTCGTGCGCTCTCGCTTTCTCCAATTTACAATTTTTTTGTTATTATTTATCCATTCCTGAGTTTATCTTATTTTTTATTTGTTTATTTAAATGAAGTCGACCAGTTGCCTGCCCTTCCTTCCATTATCCGTCACCGAGACAAACTGAACAAAGTTCTGAGGTCGACCTTGTAAAGATAAGGATTCAGGTCTGTCTGCTGTTTACCTTTGCTCCTGCCCGCACTGCCCTTCTCTCCACATTTATGTGTTTGTTTGTTTGTCTAACTAATCTTTTGGGTTTTTATTTCTAATGAGGTCGACCAGTTGTCTATTTATTATTTTGTTTACTACGCATCAAGCTGCGCTCCTTGTCTTTGCTCCTGTGTGCTCGCGCACTCTCGCCTTTTCCACTTATTTTTATTTTTGATTTATTTTTGATTTATTTTGTCAATTTAAAAAAAAATACGCATCGTGCTGTGCTGTTTGTGTTTGCTTGAGTGCATTCGCGCGCTCTCGCTTTCTCCACTTTACAATTTTTTGTTATTATTTATCTATTCCTGAGAGTTTATCTTATTTTTTATTTGTTTATTTAAATGAAGTCGACCAGTTGCCTGCCCTTCCTTCCATTATCCGTCACCGAGACAAACTGAACAAAGTTCTGAGGTCGACCTTGTAAAGATAAGGATTCAGGTCTGTCTGCTGTTTACCTTTGCTCCTGCGCGCACTGCCCTTCTCTCCACATTTATGTGTTTGTTTGTTTGTCTATCTAATCTTTTGGGTTTTTATTTCTAATGAGGTCGACCAGTTGTCTATTTATTATTTTGTTTACTACGCATCAAGCTGCGCTGCTTGTCTTTGCTCCTGTGTGCTCGCGCACTCTCGCCTTTTCCACTTATTTTTATTTTTGATTTATTTTGTCAATTTAAAAAAAAATACGCATCGTGCTGTGCTGTTTGTGTTTGCTTGAGTGCATTCGCGCGCTCTCGCTTTCTCCACTTTACAATTTTTTTGTTATTATTTATCTATTCCTGAGAGTTTATCTTATTTTTTATTTGTTTATTTAAATGAAGTCGACCAGTTGCCTGCCCTTCCTTCCATTATCCGTCACCGAGACAAACTGAACAAATTTCTGAGGTCGACCTTGTAAAGGTAAGGATTCAGGTCTGTCTGCTGTTTACCTTTGCTCCTGCGCGCACTGCCCTTCTCTCCACATTTATGTGTTTGTTTGTTTGTCTATCTAATCTTTTGGGTTTTTATTTCTAATGAGGTCGACCAGTTGTCTATTTATTATTTTTTTTACTACGCATCAAGCTGCGCTGCTTGTCTTTGCTCCTGTGTGCTCGCGCACTCTCGCCTTTTCCACTTATTTTTATTTTTGATTTATTTTTGATTTATTTTGTCAATTTTAAAAAAAAAATACGCATCGTGCTGTGCTGTTTGTGTTTGCTTGAGTGCATACGCGCGCTCTCTCTGTCTCCAATTTACAATTTTTTTGTTATTATTTATCCATTCCTGAGTTTATCTTATTTTTTATTTGTTTATTTAAATGAAGTCGACCAGTTGCCTGCCCTTCCTTCCATTATCCGTCACCGAGACAAACTGAACAAAGTTCTGAGGTCGACCTTGTAAAGATAAGGATTCAGGTCTGTCTGCTGTTTACCTTTGCTCCTGCCCGCACTGCCCTTCTCTCCACATTTATGTGTTTGTTTGTTTGTCTATCTAATCTTTTGGGTTTTTATTTCTAATGAGGTCGACCAGTTGTCTATTTATTATTTTGTTTACTACGCATCAAGCTGCGCTGCTTGTCTTTGCTCCTGTGTGCTCGCGCACTCTCGCCTTTTCCACTTATTTTTATTTTTGATTTACTTTTGTTTTATTTTGTCAATTTATAAAAAAATACGCATCGTGCTGTGCTGTTTGTGTTTGCTTGAGTGCATTCACGAGCTCTCGCTTTCTCCACTTTTCAATTTTTATGTTATTATTTATCTATTCCTGAGAGCTTTTCTTATTTTTTATTTGTTTATTTAAATGAAGTCGACCAGTTGCCTGCCCTTCCTTCCATTATCCGTCACCGAGACAAACTGAACAAAGTTCTGAGGTCGACCTTGTAAAGATAAGATTCAGGTCTGTCTGCTGTTTACCTTTGCTCCTGCGCGCACTGCCCGTCTCTCCACATTTATGTGTTTGTTTGTTTGTCTATCTAATCTTTTGGGTTTTTATTTCTAATGAGGTCGACCAGTTGTCTATTTATTATTTTTTTTACTACGCATCAAGCTGCGCTGCTTGTCTTTGCTCCTGTGTGCTCGCGCACTCTCGCCTTTTCCACTTATTTTTATTTTTGATTTATTTTTGATTTATTTTGTCAATTTAAAAAAAATACGCATCGTGCTGTGCTGTTTGTGTTTGCTTGAGTGCATTCGCGCGCTCTCGCTTTCTCCACTTTACAATTTTTTTGTTATTATTTATCTATTCCTGAGAGTTTATCTTATTTTTTATTTGTTTATTTAAATGAAGTCGACCAGTTGCCTGCCCTTCCTTCCATTATCCGTCACCGAGACAAACTGAACAAAGTTCTGAGGTCGACCTTGTAAAGATAGGGATTCAGGTCTGTCTGCTGTTTACCTTTGCTCCTGCGCGCACTGCCCTTCTCTCCACATTTATGTGTTTGTTTGTTTGTCTATCTAATCTTTTGGGTTTTTATTTCTAATGAGGTCGACCAGTTGTCTATTTATTATTTTTTTTACTACGCATCAAGCTGCGCTGCTTGTCTTTGCTCCTGTGTGCTCGCGCACTCTCGCCTTTTCCACTTATTTTTATTTTTGATTTATTTTGTCAATTTAAAAAAAAAATACGCATCGTGCTGTGCTGTTTGTGTTTGCTTGAGTGCATTCGCGCGCTCTCGCTTTCTCCACTTTACAATTTTTTTGTTATTATTTATCTATTCCTGAGAGTTTATCTTATTTTTTATTTGTTTATTTAAATGAAGTCGAACAGTTGCCTGCCCTTCCTTCCATTATCCGTCACCGAGACAAACTGAACAATGTTCTGAGGTCGACCTTGTAAAGATAAGGATTCAGGTCTGTCTGCTGTTTACCTTTGCTCCTGCGTGCACTGCCCTTCTCTCCACATTTATGTGTTTGTTTGTTTGTCTATCTAATCTTTTGGGTTTTTATTTCTAATGAGGTCGACCAGTTGTCTATTTATTATTTTTTTTACTACGCATGAAGCTGCGCTGCTTGTCTTTGCTCCTGTGTGCTCGCGCACTCTCGCCTTTTCCACTTATTTTTATTTTTGATTTATTTTGTCAATTTTAAAAAAAAATACGCATCGTGCTGTGCTGTTTGTGTTTGCTTGAGTGCATTCGTGCGCTCTCGCTTTCTCCAATTTACAATTTTTTTGTTATTATTTATTCATTCCTGTGTTTATCTTATTTTTTATTTGTTTATTTAAATGAAGTCGACCAGTTGCCTGCCCTTCCTTCCATTATCCGTCACCGAGACAAACTGAACAAAGTTCTGAGGTCGACCTTGTAAAGATAAGGATTCAGGTCTGTCTGCTGTTTACCTTTGCTCCTGCGAGCACTGCCCTTCTCTCCACATTTATGTGTTTGTTTGTTCGTCTATCTAATCTTTTGGGTTTTTATTTCTAATGAGGTCGACCAGTTGTCTATTTCTTATTTTGTTTACTACGCATCAAGCTGCGCTGCTTGTCTTTGCTCCTGTGTGTTCGCGCACTCTCGCCTTTTCCACTTATTTTTATTTTTGATTTATTTTTGTTTTATTTTGTCAATTTATAAAAAAATACGCATCGTGCTGTGCTGTTTGTGTTTGCTTGAGTGCATTCGCGAGCTCTCGCTTTCTCCACTTTTCAATTTTTATGTTATTATTTATCTATTCCTGAGAGTTTATCTTATTTTTTATTTGTTTATTTAAATGAAGTCGACCAGTTGCCTGCCCTTCCTTCCATTATCCGTCACCGAGACAAACTGAACAAAGTTCTGAGGTCGACCTTGTAAAGATAAGGATTCAGGTCTGTCTGCTGTTTACCTTTGCTCCTGCGCGCACTGCCCTTCTCTCCACATTTATGTGTTTGTTTGTTTGTCTATCTAATCTTTTGGGTTTATATTTCTAATGAGGTCGACCAGTTGTCTATTTATTATTTTTTTTACTACGCATCAAGCTGCGCTGCTTGTCTTTGCTCCTGTGTGCTCGCGCACTCTCGCCTTTTCCACTTATTTTTATTTTTGATTTATTTTGTCAATTTTAAAAAAAAATACGCATCGTGCTGTGCTGTTTGTGTTTGCTTGAGTGCATTCGTGCGCTCTCGCTTTCTCCAATTTACAATTTTTTTGTTATTATTTATCCATTCCTGAGTTTATCTTATTTTTTATTTGTTTATTTAAATGAAGTCGACCAGTTGCCTGCCCTTCCTTCCATTATCCGTCACCGAGACAAACTGAACAAAGTTCTGAGGTCGACCTTGTAAAGATAAGGATTCAGGTCTGTATGCTGTTTACCTTTGCTCCTGCGCGCACTGCCCTTCTCTCCACATTTATGTGTTTGTTTGTTTGTCTATCTAATCTTTTGGGTTTTTATTTCTAATGAGGTCGACCAGTTGTCTATTTATTATTTTTTTTACTACGCATCAAGCTGCCCTGCTTGTCTTTGCTCCTGTGTGCTCGCGCACTCTCGCCTTTTCCACTTATTTTTATTTTTGATTTATTTTTGATTTATTTTGTCAATTTTAAAAAAAAAATACGCATCGTGCTGTGCTGTTTGTGTTTGCTTGAGTGCATACGCGCGCTCTCTCTTTCTCCAATTTACAATTTTTTTGTTATTATTTATCCATTCCTGAGTTTATCTTATTTTTTATTTGTTTATTTAAATGAAGTCGACCAGTTGCCTGCCCTTCCTTCCATTATCCGTCACCGAGACAAACTGAACAAAGTTCTGAGGTCGACCTTGTAAAGATAAGGATTCAGGTCTGTCTGCTGTTTACCTTTGCTCCTGCCCGCACTGCCCTTCTCTCCACATTTATGTGTTTGTTTGTTTGTCTATCTAATCTTTTGGGTTTTTATTTCTAATGAGGTCGACGAGTTGTCTATTTATTATTTTGTTTACTACGCATCAAGCTGCGCTGCTTGTCTTTGCTCCTGTGTGCTCGCGCACTCTCGCCTTTTCCACTTATTTTTATTTTTGATTTACTTTTGTTTTATTTTGTCAATTTATAAAAAAATACGCATCGTGCTGTGCTGTTTGTGTTTGCTTGAGTGCATTCACGAGCTCTCGCTTTCTCCACTTTTCAATTTTTATGTTATTATTTATCTATTCCTGAGAGCTTTTCTTATTTTTTATTTGTTTATTTAAATGAAGTCGACCAGTTGCCTGCCCTTCCTTCCATTATCCGTCACCGAGACAAACTGAACAAAGTTCTGAGGTCGACCTTGTAAAGATAAGATTCAGGTCTGTCTGCTGTTTACCTTTGCTCCTGCGCGCACTGCCCGTCTCTCCACATTTATGTGTTTGTTTGTTTGTCTATCTAATCTTTTGGGTTTTTATTTCTAATGAGGTCGACCAGTTGTCTATTTATTATTTTTTTTACTACGCATCAAGCTGCGCTGCTTGTCTTTGCTCCTGTGTGCTCGCGCACTCTCGCCTTTTCCACTTATTTTTATTTTTGATTTATTTTTGATTTATTTTGTCAATTTAAAAAAAAATACGCATCGTGCTGGGCTGTTTGTGTTTGCTTGAGTGCATTCGCGCGCTCTCGCTTTCTCCACTTTACAATTTTTTTGTTATTATTTATCTATTCCTGAGTGTTTATCTTATTTTTTATTTGTTTATTTAAATGAAGTCGACCAGTTGCCTGCCCTTCCTTCCATTATCCGTCACCGAGACAAACTGAACAAAGTACTGAGGTCGACCTTGTAAAGATAAGGATTCAGGTCTGTCTGCTGTTTACCTTTGCTCCTGCGCGCACTGCCCTTCTCTCCACATTTATGTGTTTGTTTGTTTGTCTATCTAATCTTTTGGGTTTTTATTTCTAATGAGGTCGACCAGTTGTCTATTTATTATTTTTTTTACTACGCATGAAGCTGCGCTGCTTGTCTTTGCTCCTGTGTGCTCGCGCACTCTCGCCTTTTCCACTTATTTTTATTTTTGATTTATTTTTGATTTATTTTGTCAATTTTAAAAAAAAATACGCATCGTGCTGTGCTGTTTGTGTTTGCTTGAGTGCATTCGCGCGCTCTCGCTTTCTCCACTTTACAATATTTTTGTTATTATTTATCTATTCCTGAGAGTTTATCTTAATTTTTATTTGTTTATTTAAATGAAGTCGACCAGTTGCCTGCCCTTCCTTCCATTATCCGTCAACGAGACAAACTGAACAAAGTTCTGAGGTCGACCTTGTAAAGATAAGGATTCAGGTCTGTCTGCTGTTTACCTTTGCTCGTGCGCGCACTGCCCTTCTCTCCACATTTATGTGTTTGTTTGTTTGTCTTTCTAATCTTTTGGGTTTTTATTTCTAATGAGGTCGACCAGTTGTCTATTTATTATTTTTTTTACTACGCATCAAGCTGCGCTGCTTGTCTTTGCTCCTGTGTGCTCGCGCACTCTCGCCTTTTCCACTTATTTTTATTTTTGATTTATTTTTGAAATATTTTGTCAATTTAAAAAAAATACGCATCGTGCTGTGCTGTTTGTGTTTGCTTGAGTGCATTCGCGTGCTCTCGCTTTCTCCACTTTACAATTTTGTGTTATTATTTATCTATTCCTGAGAGTTTATCTTATTTTTTATTTGTTTATTTAAATGAAGTCGACCAGTTGCCTGCCCTTCCTTCCATTATCCGTCACGGAGACAAACTGTACAAAGTTCTGAGGTCGACCTTGTAAAGATAAGGATTCAGGTCTGTCTGCTGTTTACCTTTGCTCCTGCGCGCACTGCCCATCTCTCCACATTTATGTGTTTGTTTGTTTGTCTATCTAATCTTTTGGGTTTTTATTTCTAATGAGGTCGACCAGTTGTCTATTTATTATTCTTTTTACTACGCATCAAGCTGCGCTGCTTGTCTTTGCTCCTGTGTGCTCGCGCACTCTCGCCTTTTCCACTTATTTTTATTTTTGATTTATTTTTGATTTACTTTGTCAATTTAAAAAAAAATACGCATCGTGCTGTGCTGTTTGTGTTTGCTTGCGTGCATTCGCGCGCTCTCGCTTTCTCCACTTTACAATTTTTTTGTTATTATTTATCTAATCCTGAGAGTTTATCTTATTTTTTATTTGTTTATTTAAATGAAGTCGACCAGTTGCCTGCCCTTCCTTCCATTATCCGTCACCGAGACAAACTGAACAAAGTTCTGAGGTCGACCTTGTAAAGATAAGGATTCAGGTCTGTCTGCTGTTTACCTGTGCTCCTGCGCGCACTGCCCTTCTCTCCACATTTATGTGTTTGTTTGTTTGTCTATCTAATCTTTTGGGTTTTTATTTCTAATGAGGTCGACCAGTTGTCTATTTATTATTTTTTTTACTACGCATCAAGCTGCGCTGCTTGTCATTGCTCCTGTGTGCTCGAGCACTCTCGCCTTTTCCACTTATTTTTATTTTTGATTTACTTTGTCAATTTAAAAAAAAATACGCATCGTGCTGTGCTGTTTGTGTTTGCTTGCGTGCATTCGCGCGCTCTCGCTTTCTCCACTTTACAATTTTTTTGTTATTATTTATCTATTCCTGAGAGTTTATCTTATTTTTTATTTGTTTATTTAAATGAAGTCGACCAGTTGCCTGCCCTTCCTT
Organism: Perognathus longimembris pacificus; assembly: GCF_023159225.1. Taxonomy (NCBI): domain Eukaryota; kingdom Metazoa; phylum Chordata; class Mammalia; order Rodentia; family Heteromyidae; genus Perognathus; species Perognathus longimembris. The sequence goes on along the minus strand of NW_025958629.1, from coordinate 53,566 downwards.
CCATTATCCGTCACCGAGACAAACTGAACAAAGTTCTGAGGTCGACCTTGTAAAGATAAGGATTCAGGTCTGTCTGCTGTTTACCTGTGCTCCTGCGCGCACTGCCCTTCTCTCCACATTTATGTGTTTGTTTGTTTGTCTATCTAATCTTTTGGGTTTTTATTTCTAATGAGGTCGACCAGTTGTCTATTTATTATTTTTTTTACTACGCATCAAGCTGCGCTGCTTGTCATTGCTCCTGTGTGCTCGAGCACTCTCGCCTTTTCCACTTATTTTTATTTTTGATTTATTTTGTCAATTAAAAAAAAATACGCATCGTGCTGTGCTGTTTGTGTTTGCTTGAGTGCATTCGCGCGCTCTCGCTTTCTCCACTTTACAATTTTTTTGTTATTATTTATCTATTCCTGAGAGTTTATCTTATTTTTTATTTGTTTATTTAAATGAAGTCGACCAGTTGCCTGCCCTTCCTTCCATTATCCGTCACCGAGACAAACTGAACAAAGTTCTGAGGTCGACCTTGTAAAGATAAGGATTCAGGTCTGTCTGCTGTTTACCTTTGCTCCTGCGCGCACTGCCCTTCTCTCCACATTTATGTGTTTGTTTGTTTGTCTATCTAATCTTTTGGGTATTTATTTCTAATGAGGTCGACCAGTTTTCTATTTATTATTTTTTTTACTACGCATCAAGCTGCGCTGCATGTCTTTGCTCCTGTGTGCTCGCGCACTCTCGCCTTTTCCACTTATTTTTATTTTTGATTTATTTTTGATTTATTTTGTCAATTTAAAAAATAATACGCATCGTGCTGTGCTGTTTGTGTTTGCTTGCGTGCATTCGCGCGCTCTCGCTTTCTCCACTTTACAATTTTTTTGTTATTATTCATCTATTCCTGAGAGTTTATCTTATTTTTTATTTGTTTATTTAAATGAAGTCGACCAGTTGCCTGCCCTTCCTTCCATTATCCGTCACCGAGACAAACTGAACAAAGTTCTGAGGTCGACCTTGTAAAGATAAGGATTCAGGTCTTTCTGCTGTTTACCTTTGCTCCTGCGCGCACTGCCCTTCTCTCCACATTTATGTGTTTGTTTGTTTGTCTATCTAATCTTTTGGGTTTTTATTTCTAATGAGGTCGACCAGTTGTCTATTTATTATTTTTTTTACTACGCATCAAGCTGCGCTGCTTGTCTTTGCTCCTGTGTGCTCGCGCACTCTCGCCTTTTCCACTTATTTTTATTTTTGATTTATTTTTGATTTATTTTGTCAATTTAAAAAAAAATACGCATCGTGCTGTGCTGTTTGTGTTTGCTTGAGTGCATTCGCGCGCTCTCGCTTTCTCCACTTTACAATTTTTTTGTTATTATTTATCTATTCCTGAGTGTTTATCTTATTTTTTATTTGTTTATTTAAATGAAGTCGACCAGTTGCCTGCCCTTCCTTCCATTATCCGTCACCGAGACAAACTGAACAAAGTACTGAGGTCGACCTTGTAAAGATAAGGATTCAGGTCTGTCTGCTGTTTACCTTTGCTCCTGCGCGCACTGCCCTTCTCTCCACATTTATGTGTTTGTTTGTTTGTCTATCTAATCTTTTGGGTTTTTATTTCTAATGAGGTCGACCAGTTGTCTATTTATTATTTTTTTTACTACGCATCAAGCTGCGCAGCTTGTCTTTGCTCCTGTGTGCTCGCGCACTCTCGCCTTTTCCACTTATTTTTATTTTTGATTTATTTTTGATTTATTTTGTCAATTTAAAAAAAAAATACGCATCGTGCTGTGCTGTTTGTGTTTGCTTGAGTGCATTCGCGAGCTCTTGCTTTCTCCACTTTACAATTTTTTTGTCATTATTTATCTATTCCTGAGAGTTTATCTTATTTTTTATTTGTTTATTTAAATGAAGTCGACCAGTTGCCTGCCCTTCCTTCCATTATCCGTCACCGAGACAAACTGAACAAAGTTCTGAGGTCGACCTTGTAAAGATAAGGATTCAGGTCTGTCTGCGGTTTACCATTGCTCCTGCGCGCACTGCCCTTCTCTCCACATTTATGTGTTTGTTTGTTTGTCTATCTAATCTTTTGGGTTTTTATTTCTAATGAGGTCGACCAGTTGTCTATTTATTATTTTTTTTACTACGCATCAAGCTGCGCTGCTTGTCTTTGCTCCTGTGTGCTCGCGCACTCTCGCCTTTTCCACTTATTTTTATTTTTGATTTATTTTGTCAATTTAAAAAAAAATACGCATCGTGCTGTGCTGTTTGTGTTTGCTTGAGTGCATTCGCGCGCTCTCGCTTTCTCCACTTTACAATTTTTTTGTTATTATTTATCTATTCCTGAGAGTTTATCTTATTTTTTATTTGTTTATTTAAATGAAGTCGACCAGTTGCCTGCCCTTCCTTCCATTATCCTTCACCGAGACAAACTGAACAAAGTTCTGAGGTCGACCTTGTAAAGATAAGGATTCAGGTCTGTCTGCTGTTTACCTTTGCTCCTGCGCGCACTGCCCTTCTCTCCACATTTATGTGTTTGTTTGTTTGTCTATCTAATCTTTTGGGTTTTTATTTCTAATGAGGTCGACCAGTTGTCTATTTATTATTTTTTTCAGTACGCATCAAGCTGCGCTGCTTGCCTTTGCTCCTGTGTGCTCGCGCACTCTCGCCTTTTCCACTTATTTTTATTTTTGAATTATTTTTGATTTACTTTGTCAATTTAAAAAAAATACGCATCGTGCTGTGCTGTTTGTGTTTGCTTGAGTGCATTCGCGCGCTCTCGCTTTCTCCACTTTACAATTTTTTTGTTATTATTTATCTATTCCTGAGAGTTTAATTTATTTTTTATTTGTTTATTTAAATGAAGTCGACCAGTTGCCTGCCCGTCCTTCCATTATCTGTCACCGAGACAAACTGAACAAAGTTCTGAGGTCGACCTTGTAAAGATAAGGATTCAGGTCTGTCTGCTGTTTACCTTTGCTCCTGCGCCCACTGCCCTTCTCTCCACATTTATGTGTTTGTTTGTTTGTCTATCTAATCTTTTGGGTTTTTATTTCTAATGAGGTCGACCAGTTGTCTATTTATTATTTTTTTTACTACGCATCAAGCTGCGCTGCTTGTCTTTGCTCCTGTGTGCTCGCGCACTCTCGCCTTTTCCACTTATTTTTATTTTTGGTTTATTTTTGATTTATTTGGTCAATTTAAAAAAAATTACGCATCGTGCTGTGCTGTTTGTGTTTGCTTGAGTGCATTCGCGCGCTCTCGCTTTCTCCACTTTACAATTTTTTTGTTATTATTTATCTATTCCTGAGAGTTTTTCTTATTTTTTATTTGTTTATTTAAATGAAGTCGACCAGTTGCCTGCCCTTCCTTCCATTATCCGTCACCGAGACAAACTGAACAAAGTTCTGAGGTCGACCTTGTAAAGATAAGGATTCAGGTCTGTCTGCTGTTTACCTTTGCTCCTGCGCGCACTGCCCTTCTCTCCATATTTATGTGTTTGTTTGTTTGTCTATCTAATCTTTTGGGTTTTTATTTCTAATGAGGTCGACCAGTTGTCTATTTATTATTTTTTTTACTACGCATCAAGCTGCGCTGCTTGTCTTTGCTCCTGTGTGCTCGCGCATTCTCGCCTTTTCCGCTTATTTTTATTTTTGATTTATTTTTTTTTTTTTTTAATTTTTTTTTTATTATCAATTGAACATAAATTTTTTTTTTTTACAAGGTGCTGTGCAAAGAGGGTGCAGTTACATAGTAGGGCATTGTGTACATTTCTTGTGATATCTTACAACCTGTTTTCCCATCCCTTGTCTAGGTCAGGTAGACCCATATGCAGTATACAATGTATCAAGCACATATACAGTGTTCACAGACTTGGTCTCTACTGTCTCTCCATCTCCCTTTGTTAACAGTCATATATCAGGGAGATCATGCCCCTTTGTTTTCTGTGTTCTAGGCTTGTCTCACTCAACATTATTTGTTCGAGTTCTGACCATTTCCCTGCAAATAACAATATTTCACCATTCCTAATCGCTATGTAGTATTCCATTGTGTATAAGTACCATATTTTTTGGATCCATTCATCTGTGGAGGGGCATCTGGGTTGTTTCCAAATTTTGGCTATTGTGAATTGTGCTGCGATAAACATGGAAGTGCAAATGTCCTTTTGATATCTTGGGTTTTGCTGTTTAGGATAGATGCCTAGGAGTGGTATGGCTGGGTCATAGGGTAGGTCTATATTGAGCTTTTTGAGAAACCTCCATACTGTTCTCCAAAGTGGCTGTACTAATTTGCACTCCCACCAACAATGGAGAAGGGTTCCTCTTTCCCCACAGCCCCTCCAGCATTTGTTGTTTCCTGAGTTCAGAGTATAGGCCATTCTAACTGGGGTGAGGTGGTATCTCAGGGTTGTTTTTATTTGCATTTCCTTTACTAGCAGGGATGTTGAGCATTTCCTCATGTGTTTCTTTGCCATTTTTATATATTCTCTTGTGAAGTCTCTCTTTAGCTCTTTTGCCCATTTCCTAATAGGTTTATTGGGCTTGGGGGGGCTTAGTTTTTTGAGTTCTCTGTAGATGACAGATATCACGCCTTTGTCTGTTGCTGTGCTGGTAAATATCCTTTCCCATATCGTTGGCTGTCTTTCTATTTTGGTGGCTATGACCTTAGCTGTGCAGAAACTTTTTAATTTGTAGTAGTCCCATTTGTTGAGTCTTTCCCCTATTTGTTGTGCGCCTGGGACTCTATTCAGGAAGTTCCTTCCTGTGCCTATAAGTTCTAGTGTCTTTCCTACTCTGTCCTTCAGTAGTTTCAAGGATTCAGGTCTGATGTTGAGGTCCTTGATCCATTTTGAGTTGATCTTGGTGCATGGTGATAGGCTTGGGTCTACTTTGAGTTTTCTGCATATGGCTGCCCAGTTCTCCCAGCACCAGTAGTTGAAGAGGCTATGTTTATTCCATTGTATGTCTTTAGCTCCTTTGTCGAATATCAGTTGGCTGTAAGAGTGCGGTTTTATTTCTGGGTCTTCAATTCTAATCCACTGGTCTTCCGATCTGTTTTTATACCAATACCATGCTGTTTTTGTTATGATGGCCTTGTAGTAGAGCTTGAAGTCTGGTATGGTGATACCTCCTGCACTATGTTTTTTGCCTAGAATTGCTTTGGCTATTCTAGGTTTTTTGCTGTTCCATATGAATTTATGGATTGGTTTCTCTATTTCAGTGAAGAATGTGGCTGGGATTTTGATAGGTATTGCATTGAATTTGTATAACAATTTGGGCAGTATGGCCATTTTCACTATATTGATTCTGCCTACCCATGAGCATGGGAGGTCTTTCCATCTCCTTGTGTCTTCTTTGATTTCCCTTATTAGATTTTTGTAGTTTTCATTGAATAGGTCCGTCACGTCCTTGGTTAAGTTGATCCCTAGGTACTTTATTCTTTTTTTGGCTACTGTAAATGGAATCGTTTCCATAATTTCCTTTTCTGTTTGTCTATTGCTGGTGTACAGAAAAGCTGCTGACTTTTGTGGGTTGATTTTGTATCCTGCTACTTTGCCAAATTGGTTTATTAGATGTAGGAGTTTGGGTACTGAGTTTTTTGGGTCCTTGAGATATAAGATCATGTCGTCTGCGAATAGGGATAACTTGATTTCTTCCTTGCCGATGTGGATCCCTTTGATGTCCTCCTCTTGCCTTATTGCTATGGCTAGGGATTCCAGTACTATGTTGAACAGAAGTGGGGAGAGTGGGCATCCTTGTCTTGTTCCTGTGTTTAGGGGGAATGATTTAAGTTTCTCTCCATTTAATATGATATTAGCAGTTGGTCTGTTGTATATGGCTTTTATTGTTTTGAGGAATGTTCCATCTATTCCTGTTCTCTCCAGAGCTTTTAATAGGTATGGATGTTGTATTTTGTCAAAGGCTTTTTGGGCATCGACTGAGATAACAATGTGATTCTTGATTTTAGTTCTGTTTATGTGGTGAATTACATTGATTGATTTACGGATGTTGAACCATCCTTGTGACTGAGGGATGAAGCCTACTTGGTCATGATGTATGATATTCTTGATCACTTTCTGGATCCTGTTAGCTAATATTTTATTGAGGAGCTTTGCATCTGTGTTCATTAGTGATATTGGTCTGTAGTTCTCTTTTTTTGTTGGATCTTTGCCTGGTTTGGGGATGAGTATGATATTAGCTTCGTAGAATGAGTTCGGGATTTTTCCCTCCGTTTCTATTTCGCGGAAGAGTTTGAGGAGTATTGGAATTAGCTCCTCACTAAAGGTTTTGTAGAATTCATTGGTGAATCCATCTGGGCCTGGGCTTTTCTTAGTAGGGAGGTTCTTGATTACCTCCTGTATCTCACCGTAAGTTATTGGTTTATTTAGTTGATTTATTTCTTCTTGGTTCAGTTTGGGCAGTTTGTACTTCTCTAAGAATTGATCCATTTCTGTAAAATTATTGTTTTTTGTTGAGTAGAGGTTTTGGAAATAGCTCCTTATGATTGTTTGAATATCGTGTGTATTTGTTGTAATTTTTCCTGTGGAGTCCCTGATTTTACGAATATGAGTCTCTTCTCTTCTTTTTTTTGTGAGTCTTGCAAGGGGTCTGTCAATTTTGTTTATTTTCTCAAAGAACCAGCTTTTAGTCTTATTTATTTGTTGAATGGTCTTTCTATTTTCAATCAGATTTATCTCTTCTTTAATCTTTGTAATCTCTCCCCTCCTAGTCATTTTAGATTCTGTCATTTCTTGTTTCTCCAGTTGTTTTAGTTTCATCGTGAGGGTATTCACCTGCTCTGCTTCCATTCTTTTAATGTGGGTACTGAGTGCAATGATCTTGCCCCTCAGTACTGCCTTAGCTGTGTCCCATAGGTTTCTTTGTGATGTGTTTTCTTTGTCATTGTGGCTTATGAATTCGTTGATTTCATCTTTAATTTGATCTGTGGCCCAAGTGTTGGATAGCAGCGTGGGGTTTAGCCTCCAAGAGTGTGTATAGGCTCTGTGGTATCCTTTGTTGTTGAGGGTTACCTTTAATCCACTGTGATCAGATATAATACATGGGATGATGTCAATTCTTTTGTATTTGCTGAGGTTCTTTGTGTGGGCTATGACGTGGTCTATTTTGGAATATGATCCATGGGCTGCTGAAAAGAAGGTGTATTGGGTCTCTGTAGGGTGGAAGGTTCTATATAGGTCTGTTAGATCCATTTGGGCAATGGTGTTATTTAGGTCCTCAGCTCCCTTACTAGTCCTCTGGGTGTTGGATCTGTCTCTTGGAGAGAGAGGAGTATTAAAGTCACCCACTATGATTGTGTTTGCATCTATCTTGCTCTGTAATTCTGTGAGAATTTGCTTGACATATGTCGGGCCTCTTTTGTTCGGTGAGTATACATTTATCACCGTGATGTCTTGATTCTGGATTTTTCCTTGTATCAATATGTAGTGTCCTTCTTTGTCTTTTTGAGTGGACTTTAAAGAGAAATCCAGCTTGTCTGAGATCAGGATGGCTACACCTGCCGTTTTGGTGGGTGCATTTGCTTGGTAGATCTTGCTCCATCCTTTCATTCGAAGCCTGTTTTTGTCCCTTGCTGTAAGGTGGGTCTCTTGTAGACAACAGATGTCAACTTTTTGCTTGCGGATCCATTCTGCCAGTCTGCTCCTCTTGATCGGGGAGTTTAAGCCATTTATATTTAAAGAGATCAAGGATAAGGGTGTTTTTTCTCCTTCCATTTTCTTGTTGGGCTGTTTTTTCCTGTTGTTTTTTTTTTTTTTTTCTTCTTGTCTTTAGTGAGCTTGTGTTTCTGCTGGACTTTGGCTATTGAAGTTTCTTTCTGAATCTGTCTGTGTGTCTTTTACGATCTCTGTTGGGTGGGCTTCCCCTCTTAATATTCGCTGTAGGGCTGGTTTTTTATTCACATACTCCTTTAGCTCCTCTTTGGTGTGGAAAGATCTGGTTCTCCCTTCGAATGTGAACTCCAGTTTCGCTGGATATTTGATCCGAGGTTGTAAATTGTTATTCTGAAGTACTTGGATGGTGTTCTTCCACTCACTTCGAGCTTGGTAAGTTTGTGTGGATAAGTCGGATGTTATTCGAATCCTCTTCCCATTGAAAAAAGTTTCCTTCTTCGCTTTGGCTGAATTCAGAATTTGCTCTTTAATCTTGAGGTCTGTAGTCTTGAATATTATGTGCCTTGGGGTGGTTTTCCTGGGGTCTGGCCTGCCAGGTGTCCTATAGGCTTCGGTTACCTGGATGGGGTCCCCTGTGAGATTGGGGAAGTTTTCTGCAATAACTTTATTGAGAACATGATTAAGCCCTCTGCTCTGATATTCGGCTCCTTCTTCTATTCCAATTATACGCAGATTATATCTCTTGTCTTTGTCCATTAGTTCCTGGAGTAATCTTCCCTGAAGCTTCACCTTTTCTTGGAGTGTGGTCATTTTCTGGTTGTTGTCAGCTGCTTCATCGTCCAGGCGAGAGATTCTGGATTCCATATGGTCCACTCTTTGTGTTATGGTTTCAATTGCGGAGTTTATGGATGTCAGAGAGCTATTCATGGTTGTCATATCAGCTCTGATCGTGGAAATTTCTTCCTTTAAAGAGTTGTATTTTAAATCTATTTTTTCATGCATTTCAATTCTCAGGGTGTGGAGATTTTCTTTAAAGGCGGCTTGCATTGTATCCATTTTTGCTTCCATTTCTTTAAACGAGGCTTGCATTGTATCCAGTTTTGCTTCCATTTCTTTCTTGGCTTCCTGGGTGTCCTTCCAGATTTCCGCTCTAAACTCCTGGAATTGTTTTCTGATTTCATTTCTGACGGTTTCGATCATTCCTGTTAACATGTCCTCATTTGCTTTTTTATTCTCCATCTCCTCTCCAGTCGTGCTGCTTTTTGGAGCTGGCGAGTTGGCTTGTCCTTTGATGAACTGAGTTATGTTTCTTTGTGATTTGCGCATCTGGAAGTCTGTGTAGATCTTCCCTCCCTTCTGTGTAGGCGTGTCTGCGTCAGCAGGTGCTGTCGCTGTGGCCCCGCCCACCAGTGCAGGGCACGCCTATCAGAGCGGGCCCTTTCGCCGGGGCCCCGCCCTCCTGTGCACTGTGAGTCCCCTACAACAGGCACTTAAGTGGGGTCTGTCTCCCAGAGCGAGCCCTGGGTTGTTGGGTTGTGCTTGCGCCCTCCCGCGAGTCCGTTGGGTGGGGGAAGCAGTATGTGTGGGGCCCAGTGGGATCGACTGTCCGGGTGTGGCTTGGCACCCTCAGACCTCGCCTCCGCTTCGAGGAGGGGGAACGAGATCAGGCTCAGGTGACCCTGCTGGGCTGGTATTGCCCACCAGCGCCTGTGATTTTAGTTGTAAGAGTCCGCAAGGTCTAGGCGCCTCGGGTGGGGCTTGCCCTGCCGGCCGTCCCTGGCCCCTGTTGGGAAGGGGACGGGGCCGGTTCTGCCAGTTCAGGAACCTTTGGGGGCTTGGGGCTGTTCCGCCCTTCCCCTGCTAGACTGGCTTCCCAGTGCCTGCTGGGAGCTTCCCGCCTGATTTGGGGAATCTTTGTTCCCACGGGAGTGGGGAGGGGGAGGGAGGGAGATATATCGTCTTTGTCGGGCTTGGGTCTCCCGTTGGGGGAAGGGATTATGGGGGACTCACTTTTGCTGCTTTGTGTGTGTGTCCCGCACCGCCGTTGGCCCTTCAGGGGTTGGCGAAGTGTCGTGGTGGCTCCCCCGTTCCCTCTTTCTGCCGCGCTGGGTTCCCTTGTCCGAATCCGGTGTGGACCCGAACTTCTCGTCGCTGCTGGGTGTGTCTTGGTCCGCACCCTGTTTTGTGTCCGTGGGGTCTCCCGCTATATGGATTCTGCGCTCCTGGCAACCTGTCTGCCGATCGCCGGGTTTCCCTTTCCCAGCCTGACCCTGTTTGGGCCAGGGCCGGCTGGTGGGGGGAGGGTGCCCCGATTAATCTCCGGCTCCGTGTAGGTTTTCGGTTCTTCTTTTTTGCTCCTTTTTGTTTTCCTGCGTTTCTCCACTGCTTCTGGATGCTGGTTTTGCTGGGTTCTTGGTGGAGTGTTGGGTGTTGGAGTTCCCAGCTCGCTATTCAGTTGGTGCGAGTCGGGGTGCCTCCCTATTGATTTATTTTTGATTTATTTTGTCAATTTTAAAAAAAATACGCATCGTGCTGTGCTGTTTGTGTTTGCTTGAGTGCATTCGCGCGCTCTTGCTTTCTCCACTTTACAATTTTTTTGTTATTATTTATCTATTCCTGAGAGTTTATCTTATTTTTTATTTGTTTATTTAAATGAAGTCGACCAGTTGCCTGCCCTTCCTTCCATTATCCGTCACCGAGACAAACTGAACAAAGTTCTGAGGTCGACCTTGTAAAGATAAGGATTCAGGTCTGTCTGCTGTTTACCTTTGCTCCTTCGCGCACTGCCCTTCTCTCCACATTTATGTGTTTGTTTGTTTGTCTATCTAATCTTTTGGGTTTTTATTTCTAATGAGGTCCACCAGTTGTCAATTTATTATTTTTTTTACTACGCATCAAGCTGCGCTGCTTGTCTTTGCTCCTGTGTGCTCGCGCACTCTCGCCTTTTCCACTTATTTTTAGTTTTGATTCATTTTTTATTTATTTTGTCAATTTAAAAAAAATACGCATCGTGCTGTGCTGTTTGTGTTTGCTTGAGTGCATTCGCGCGCTCTCGCTTTCTCCACTTTACAATTTTTTTGTTATTATTTATCTATTCCTGAGAGTTTATCTTATTTTTTATTTGTTTATTTAAATGAAGTCGACCAGTTGCCTGCCCTTCCTTCCATTATCCGTCACCGAGACAAATTGAACAAAGTTCTGAGGTCGACCTTGTAAAGATAATGATTCAGGTCTGTCTGCTGTTTACCTTTGCTCCTGCGCGCACTGCCCTTCTCTCCACATTTATGTGTTTGTTTGTTTGTCTATCTAATCTTTTGGGTTTTTATTTCTACTGAGGTCGACCAGTTGTCTATTTATTATTTTTTTTACTACGCATCAAGCTGCGCAGCTTGTCTTTGCTCCTGTGTGCTCGCGCACTCTCGCCTTTTCCACTTATTTTTATTTTTGATTTATTTTTGATTTATTTTGTCAATTTTAAAAAAAAATACGCATCGTGCTGTGCTGTTTGTGTTTGCTTGAGTGCATTCGCGAGCTCTTGCTTTCTCCACTTTACAATTTTTTTGTCATTATTTATCTATTCCTGAGAGTTTATCTTATTTTTTATTTGTTTATTTAAATGAAGTCGACCAGTTGCCTGCCCTTCCTTCCATTATCCGTCACCGAGACAAACTGAACAAAGTTCTGAGGTCGACCTTGTAAAGATAAGGATTCAGGTCTGTCTGCGGTTTACCATTGCTCCTGCGCGCACTGCCCTTCTCTCCACATTTATGTGTTTGTTTGTTTGTCTATCTAATCTTTTGGGTTTTTATTTCTAATGAGGTCGACCAGTTGTCTATTTATTATTTTTTTTACTACGCATCAAGCTGCGCTGCTTGTCTTTGCTCCTGTGTGCTCGCGCACTCTCGCCTTTTCCACTTATTTTTATTTTTGATTTATTTTGTCAATTTAAAAAAAAATACGCATCGTGCTGTGCTGTTTGTGTTTGCTTGAGTGCATTCGCGCGCTCTCGCTTTCTCCACTTTACAATTTTTTTGTTATTATTTATCTATTCCTGAGAGTTTATCTTATTTTTTATTTGTTTATTTAAATGAAGTCGACCAGTTGCCTGCCCTTCCTTCCATTATCCTTCACCGAGACAAACTGAACAAAGTTCTGAGGTCGACCTTGTAAAGATAAGGATTCAGGTCTGTCTGCTGTTTACCTTTGCTCCTGCGCGCACTGCCCTTCTCTCCACATTTATGTGTTTGTTTGTTTGTCTATCTAATCTTTTGGGTTTTTATTTCTAATGAGGTCGACCAGTTGTCTATTTATTATTTTTTTCAGTACGCATCAAGCTGCGCTGCTTGCCTTTGCTCCTGTGTGCTCGCGCACTCTCGCCTTTTCCACTTATTTTTATTTTTGAATTATTTTTGATTTACTTTGTCAATTTAAAAAAAATACGCATCGTGCTGTGCTGTTTGTGTTTGCTTGAGTGCATTCGCGCGCTCTCGCTTTCTCCACTTTACAATTTTTTTGTTATTATTTATCTATTCCTGAGAGTTTAATTTATTTTTTATTTGTTTATTTAAATGAAGTCGACCAGTTGCCGGCCCGTCCTTCCATTATCTGTCACCGAGACAAACTGAACAAAGTTCTGAGGTCGACCTTGTAAAGATAAGGATTCAGGTCTGTCTGCTGTTTACCTTTGCTCCTGCGCGCACTGCCCTTCTCTCCACATTTATGTGTTTGTTTGTTTGTCTATCTAATCTTTTGGGTTTTTATTTCTAATGAGGTCGACCAGTTGTCTATTTATTATTTTTTTTACTACGCATGAAGCTGCGCTGCTTGTCTTTGCTCCTGTGTGCTCGCGCACTCTCGCCTTTTCCACTTATTTTTATTTTTGGTTTATTTTTGATTTATTTGGTCAATTTAAAAAAAATTACGCATCGTGCTGTGCTGTTTGTGTTTGCTTGAGTGCATTCGCGCGCTCTCGCTTTCTCCACTTTACAATTTTTTTGTTATTATTTATCTATTCCTGAGAGTTTTTCTTATTTTTTATTTGTTTATTTAAATGAAGTCGACCAGTTGCCTGCCCTTCCTTCCATTATCCGTCACCGAGACAAACTGAACAAAGTTCTGAGGTCGACCTTGTAAAGATAAGGATTCAGGTCTGTCTGCTGTTTACCTTTGCTCCTGCGCGCACTGCCCTTCTCTCCATATTTATGTGTTTGTTTGTTTGTCTATCTAATCTTTTGGGTTTTTATTTCTAATGAGGTCGACCAGTTGTCTATTTATTATTTTTTTTACTACGCATCAAGCTGCGCTGCTTGTCTTTGCTCCTGTGTGCTCGCGCATTCTCGCCTTTTCCGCTTATTTTTATTTTTGATTTATTTTTGATTTATTTTGTCAATTTTAAAAAAAATACGCATCGTGCTGTGCTGTTTGTGTTTGCTTGAGTGCATTCGCGCGCTCTTGCTTTCTCCACTTTACAATTTTTTTGTTATTATTTATCTATTCCTGAGAGTTTATCTTATTTTTTATTTGTTTATTTAAATGAAGTCGACCAGTTGCCTGCCCTTCCTTCCATTATCCGTCACCGAGACAAACTGAACAAAGTTCTGAGGTCGACCTTGTAAAGATAAGGATTCAGGTCTGTCTGCTGTTTACCTTTGCTCCTTCGCGCACTGCCCTTCTCTCCACATTTATGTGTTTGTTTGTTTGTCTATCTAATCTTTTGGGTTTTTATTTCTAATGAGGTCCACCAGTTGTCAATTTATTATTTTTTTTACTACGCATCAAGCTGCGCTGCTTGTCTTTGCTCCTGTGTGCTCGCGCACTCTCGCCTTTTCCACTTATTTTTAGTTTTGATTCATTTTTTATTTATTTTGTCAATTTAAAAAAAATACGCATCGTGCTGTGCTGTTTGTGTTTGCTTGAGTGCATTCGCGCGCTCTCGCTTTCTCCACTTTACAATTTTTTTGTTATTATTTATCTATTCCTGAGAGTTTATCTTATTTTTTATTTGTTTATTTAAATGAAGTCGACCAGTTGCCTGCCCTTCCTTCCATTATCCGTCACCGAGACAAATTGAACAAAGTTCTGAGGTCGACCTTGTAAAGATAATGATTCAGGTCTGTCTGCTGTTTACCTTTGCTCCTGCGCGCACTGCCCTTCTCTCCACATTTATGTGTTTGTTTGTTTGTCTATCTAATCTTTTGGGTTTTTATTTCTAATGAGGTAGACCAGTTGTCTATTTATTATTTTTTTTACTACGCATCAAGCTGCGCTGCTTGTCTTTGCTCCTGTGTGCTCGCGCACTCTCGCCTTTTCCACTTATTTTTATTTTGGATTTATTTTTGATTTATTTTGTCAATTTAAAAAAAAATACGCATCGTGCTGTGCTGTTTGTGTTTGCTTGAGTGCATTCGCGCGCTCTCGCTTTCTCCACTTTACAATTTTTTTGTTATTATTTATCTATTCCTGAGAGTTTATCTTATTTTTTATTTGTTTATTTAAATGAAGTCGACCAGTTGCCTGCCCTTCCTTCCATTATCCGTCACCGAGACAAATTGAACAAAGTTCTCAGGTCGACCTTGTAAAGATAAGGATTCAGGTCTGTCTGCTGTTTACCTTTGCTCCTGCGCGCACTGCCCTTCTCTCCACATTTATGTGTTTGTTTGTTTGTCTATCTAATCTTTTGGGTTTTTATTTCTACTGAGGTCGACCAGTTGTCTATTTATTATTTTTTTTACTACGCATCAAGCTGCGCAGCTTGTCTTTGCTCCTGTGTGCTCGCGCACTCTCGCCTTTTCCACTTATTTTTATTTTTGATTTATTTTTGATTTATTTTGTCAATTTTAAAAAAAAATACGCATCGTGCTGTGCTGTTTGTGTTTGCTTGAGTGCATTCGCGAGCTCTTGCTTTCTCCACTTTACAATTTTTTTGTCATTATTTATCTATTCCTGAGAGTTTATCTTATTTTTTATTTGTTTATTTAAATGAAGTCGACCAGTTGCCTGCCCTTCCTTCCATTATCCGTCACCGAGACAAACTGAACAAAGTTCTGAGGTCGACCTTGTAAAGATAAGGATTCAGGTCTGTCTGCGGTTTACCATTGCTCCTGCGCGCACTGCCCTTCTCTCCACATTTATGTGTTTGTTTGTTTGTCTATCTAATCTTTTGGGTTTTTATTTCTAATGAGGTCGACCAGTTGTCTATTTATTATTTTTTTTACTACGCATCAAGCTGCGCTGCTTGTCTTTGCTCCTGTGTGCTCGCGCACTCTCGCCTTTTCCACTTATTTTTATTTTTGATTTATTTTGTCAATTTAAAAAAAATACGCATCGTGCTGTGCTGTTTGTGTTTGCTTGAGTGCATTCGCGCGCTCTCGCTTTCTCCACTTTACAATTTTTTTGTTATTATTTATCTATTCCTGAGAGTTTATCTTATTTTTTATTTGTTTATTTAAATGAAGTCGACCAGTTGCCTGCCCTTCCTTCCATTATCCGTCACCGAGACAAACTGAACAAAGTTCTGAGGTCGACCTTGTAAAGATAAGGATTCAGGTCTGTCTGCTGTTTACCTTTGCTCCTGCGCGCACTGCCCTTCTCTCCACATTTATGTGTTTGTTTGTTTGTCTATCTAATCTTTTGGGTTTTTATTTCTAATGAGGTCGACCAGTTGTCTATTTATTATTTTTTTCTACGCATCAAGCTGCGCTGCTTGTCTTTGCTCCTGTGTGCTCGCGCACTCTCGCCTTTTCCACTTATTTTTATTTTTGATTTATTTTTGATTTATTTGTCAATTTAAAAAAAAATACGCATCGTGCTGTGCTGTTTGTGTTTGCTTGAGTGCATTCGCGCGCTCTCGCTTTCTCCACTTTACAATTTTTTTGTTATTATTTATCTATTCCTGAGAGTTTATCTTATTTTTTATTTGTTTATTTAAATGAAGTCGACCAGTTGCCTGCCCTTCCTTCCATTATCCGTCACCGAGACAAACTGAACAAAGTTCTGAGGTCGACCTTGTAAAGATAAGGATTCAGGTCTGTCTGCTGTTTACCTTTGCTCCTGCGCGCACTGCCCTTCTCTCCACATTTATGTGTTTGTTTGTTTGTCTATCTAATCTTTTGGGTTTTTATTTCTAATGAGGTCGACCAGTTGTCTATTTATTATTTTTTTTACTACGCATGAAGCTGCGCTGCTTGTCTTTGCTCCTGTGTGCTCGCGCACTCTCGCCTTTTCCACTTATTTTTATTTTTGGTTTATTTTTGATTTATTTGTCAATTTAAAAAAAATACGCATCGTGCTGTGCTGTTTGTGTTTGCTTGAGTGCATTCGCGCGCTCTCGCTTTCTCCACTTTACAATTTTTTTGTTATTATTTATCTATTCCTGAGAGTTTATCTTATTTTTTATTTGTTTATTTAAATGAAGTCGACCAGTTGCCTGCCCTTCCTTCCATTATCCGTCACCGAGACAAACTGAACAAAGTTCTGAGGTCGACCTTGTAAAGATAAGGATTCAGGTCTGTCTGCTGTTTACCTTTGCTCCTGCGCGCACTGCCCTTCTCTCCACATTTATGTGTTTGTTTGTTTGTCTATCTAATCTTTTGGGTTTTTATTTCTAATGAGGTCGACCAGTTGTCTATTTATTATTTTTTTTACTACGCATCAAGCTGCGCTGCTTGTCTTTGCTCCTGTGTGCTCGCGCACTCTCGCCTTTTCCACTTATTTTTATTTTTGATTTATTTTTGATTTATTTTGTCAATTTTAAAAAAAATACGCATCGTGCTGTGCTGTTTGTGTTTGCTTGAGTGCATTCGCGCGCTCTCGCTTTCTCCACTTTACAATTTTTTTGTTATTATTTATCTATTCCTGAGAGTTTATCTTATTTTTTATTTGTTTATTTAAATGAAGTCGACCAGTTGCCTGCCCTTCCTTCCATTATCCGTCACCGAGACAAACTGAACAAAGTTCTGAGGTCGACCTTGTAAAGATAAGGATTCAGGTCTGTCTGCTGTTTACCTTTGCTCCTGCGCGCACTGCCCTTCTCTCCACATTTATGTGTTTGTTTGTTTGTCTATCTAATCTTTTGGGTTTTTATTTCTAATGAGGTCGACCAGTTGTCTATTTATTATTTTTTTTACTACGCATCAAGCTGCGCTGCTTGTCTTTGCTCCTGTGTGCTCGCGCACTCTCGCCTTTTCCACTTATTTTTAGTTTTGATTCATTTTTTATTTATTTTGTCAATTTAAAAAAAATACGCATCGTGCTGTGCTGTTTGTGTTTGCTTGAGTGCATTCGCGCGCTCTCGCTTTCTCCACTTTACAATTTTTTTGTTATTATTTATCTATTCCTGAGAGTTTATCTTATTTTTTATTTGTTTATTTAAATGAAGTCGACCAGTTGCCTGCCCTTCCTTCCATTATCCGTCACCGAGACAAATTGAACAAAGTTCTGAGGTCGACCTTGTAAAGATAATGATTCAGGTCTGTCTGCT
Organism: Perognathus longimembris pacificus; assembly: GCF_023159225.1. Classification (NCBI taxonomy): domain Eukaryota; kingdom Metazoa; phylum Chordata; class Mammalia; order Rodentia; family Heteromyidae; genus Perognathus; species Perognathus longimembris. Next base: position 36,479 of record NW_025958629.1, on the reverse strand, counting down.
GTTTACCTTTGCTCCTGCGCGCACTGCCCTTCTCTCCACATTTATGTGTTTGTTTGTTTGTCTATCTAATCTTTTGGGTTTTTATTTCTAATGAGGTAGACCAGTTGTCTATTTATTATTTTTTTTACTACGCATCAAGCTGCGCTGCTTGTCTTTGCTCCTGTGTGCTCGCGCACTCTCGCCTTTTCCACTTATTTTTATTTTGGATTTATTTTTGATTTATTTTGTCAATTTAAAAAAAAATACGCATCGTGCTGTGCTGTTTGTGTTTGCTTGAGTGCATTCGCGCGCTCTCGCTTTCTCCACTTTACAATTTTTTTGTTATTATTTATCTATTCCTGAGAGTTTATCTTATTTTTTATTTGTTTATTTAAATGAAGTCGACCAGTTGCCTGCCCTTCCTTCCATTATCCGTCACCGAGACAAATTGAACAAAGTTCTCAGGTCGACCTTGTAAAGATAAGGATTCAGGTCTGTCTGCTGTTTACCTTTGCTCCTGCGCGCACTGCCCTTCTCTCCACATTTATGTGTTTGTTTGTTTGTCTATCTAATCTTTTGGGTTTTTATTTCTACTGAGGTCGACCAGTTGTCTATTTATTATTTTTTTTACTACGCATCAAGCTGCGCAGCTTGTCTTTGCTCCTGTGTGCTCGCGCACTCTCGCCTTTTCCACTTATTTTTATTTTTGATTTATTTTTGATTTATTTTGTCAATTTTAAAAAAAAATACGCATCGTGCTGTGCTGTTTGTGTTTGCTTGAGTGCATTCGCGAGCTCTTGCTTTCTCCACTTTACAATTTTTTTGTCATTATTTATCTATTCCTGAGAGTTTATCTTATTTTTTATTTGTTTATTTAAATGAAGTCGACCAGTTGCCTGCCCTTCCTTCCATTATCCGTCACCGAGACAAACTGAACAAAGTTCTGAGGTCGACCTTGTAAAGATAAGGATTCAGGTCTGTCTGCGGTTTACCATTGCTCCTGCGCGCACTGCCCTTCTCTCCACATTTATGTGTTTGTTTGTTTGTCTATCTAATCTTTTGGGTTTTTATTTCTAATGAGGTCGACCAGTTGTCTATTTATTATTTTTTTTACTACGCATCAAGCTGCGCTGCTTGTCTTTGCTCCTGTGTGCTCGCGCACTCTCGCCTTTTCCACTTATTTTTATTTTTGATTTATTTTGTCAATTTAAAAAAAAATACGCATCGTGCTGTGCTGTTTGTGTTTGCTTGAGTGCATTCGCGCGCTCTCGCTTTCTCCACTTTACAATTTTTTTGTTATTATTTATCTATTCCTGAGAGTTTATCTTATTTTTTATTTGTTTATTTAAATGAAGTCGACCAGTTGCCTGCCCTTCCTTCCATTATCCGTCACCGAGACAAACTGAACAAAGTTCTGAGGTCGACCTTGTAAAGATAAGGATTCAGGTCTGTCTGCTGTTTACCTTTGCTCCTGCGCGCACTGCCCTTCTCTCCACATTTATGTGTTTGTTTGTTTGTCTATCTAATCTTTTGGGTTTTTATTTCTAATGAGGTCGACCAGTTGTCTATTTATTATTTTTTTTACTACGCATCAAGCTGCGCTGCTTGTCTTTGCTCCTGTGTGCTCGCGCACTCTCGCCTTTTCCACTTATTTTTATTTTTGATTTATTTTTGATTTATTTGTCAATTTAAAAAAAATACGCATCGTGCTGTGCTGTTTGTGTTTGCTTGAGTGCATTCGCGCGCTCTCGCTTTCTCCACTTTACAATTTTTTTGTTATTATTTATCTATTCCTGAGAGTTTATCTTATTTTTTATTTGTTTATTTAAATGAAGTCGACCAGTTGCCTGCCCTTCCTTCCATTATCCGTCACCGAGACAAACTGAACAAAGTTCTGAGGTCGACCTTGTAAAGATAAGGATTCAGGTCTGTCTGCTGTTTACCTTTGCTCCTGCGCGCACTGCCCTTCTCTCCACATTTATGTGTTTGTTTGTTTGTCTATCTAATCTTTTGGGTTTTTATTTCTAATGAGGTCGACCAGTTGTCTATTTATTATTTTTTTTACTACGCATCAAGCTGCGCTGCTTGTCTTTGCTCCTGTGTGCTCGCGCACTCTCGCCTTTTCCACTTATTTTTATTTTTGATTTATTTTTGATTTATTTTGTCAATTTAAAAAAAATACGCATCGTGCTGTGCTGTTTGTGTTTGCTTGAGTGCATTCGCGCGCTCTCGCTTTCTCCACTTTACAATTTTTTTGTTATTATTTATCTATTCCTGAGAGTTTATCTTATTTTTTATTTGTTTATTTAAATGAAGTCGACCAGTTGCCTGCCCTTCCTTCCATTATCCGTCACCGAGACAAACTGAACAAAGTTCTGAGGTCGACCTTGTAAAGATAAGGATTCAGGTCTGTCTGCTGTTTACCTTTGCTCCTGCGCGCACTGCCCTTCTCTCCACATTTATGTGTTTGTTTGTTTGTCTATCTAATCTTTTGGGTTTTTATTTCTAATGAGGTCGACCAGTTGTCTATTTATTATTTTTTTTACTACGCATCAAGCTGCGCTGCTTGTCTTTGCTCCTGTGTGCTCGCGCACTCTCGCCTTTTCCACTTATTTTTATTTTTGATTTATTTTTGATTTATTTTGTCAATTTAAAAAAAATACGCATCGTGCTGTGCTGTTTGTGTTTGCTTGAGTGCATTCGCGCGCTCTCGCTTTCTCCACTTTACAATTTTTTTGTTATTATTTATCTATTCCTGAGAGTTTATCTTATTTTTTATTTGTTTATTTAAATGAAGTCGACCAGTTGCCTGCCCTTCCTTCCATTATCCGTCACCGAGACAAACTGAACAAAGTTCTGAGGTCGACCTTGTAAAGATAAGGATTCAGGTCTGTCTGCTGTTTACCTTTGCTCCTGCGCGCACTGCCCTTCTCTCCACATTTATGTGTTTGTTTGTTTGTCTATCTAATCTTTTGGGTTTTTATTTCTAATGAGGTCGACCAGTTGTCTATTTATTATTTTTTTTACTACGCATCAAGCTGCGCTGCTTGTCTTTGCTCCTGTGTGCTCGCGCACTCTCGCCTTTTCCACTTATTTTTATTTTTGATTTATTTTTGATTTATTTTGTCAATTTAAAAAAAATACGCATCGTGCTGTGCTGTTTGTGTTTGCTTGAGTGCATTCGCGCGCTCTCGCTTTCTCCACTTTACAATTTTTTTGTTATTATTTATCTATTCCTGAGAGTTTATCTTATTTTTTATTTGTTTATTTAAATGAAGTCGACCAGTTGCCTGCCCTTCCTTCCATTATCCGTCACCGAGACAAACTGAACAAAGTTCTGAGGTCGACCTTGTAAAGATAAGGATTCAGGTCTGTCTGCTGTTTACCTTTGCTCCTGCGCGCACTGCCCTTCTCTCCACATTTATGTGTTTGTTTGTTTGTCTATCTAATCTTTTGGGTTTTTATTTCTAATGAGGTCGACCAGTTGTCTATTTATTATTTTTTTTACTACGCATCAAGCTGCGCTGCTTGTCTTTGCTCCTGTGTGCTCGCGCACTCTCGCCTTTTCCACTTATTTTTATTTTTGATTTATTTTTGATTTATTTTGTCAATTTAAAAAAAAATACGCATCGTGCTGTGCTGTTTGTGTTTGCTTGAGTGCATTCGCGCGCTCTCGCTTTCTCCACTTTACAATTTTTTTGTTATTATTTATCTATTCCTGAGAGTTTATCTTATTTTTTATTTGTTTATTTAAATGAAGTCGACCAGTTGCCTGCCCTTCCTTCCATTATCCGTCACCGAGACAAACTGAACAAAGTTCTGAGGTCGACCTTGTAAAGATAAGGATTCAGGTCTGTCTGCTGTTTACCTTTGCTCCTGCGCGCACTGCCCTTCTCTCCACATTTATGTGTTTGTTTGTTTGTCTATCTAATCTTTTGGGTTTTTATTTCTAATGAGGTCGACCAGTTGTCTATTTATTATTTTTTTTACTACGCATCAAGCTGCGCTGCTTGTCTTTGCTCCTGTGTGCTCGCGCACTCTCGCCTTTTCCACTTATTTTTATTTTTGATTTATTTTGTCAATTTAAAAAAAAATACGCATCGTGCTGTGCTGTTTGTGTTTGCTTGAGTGCATTCGCGCGCTCTCGCTTTCTCCACTTTACAATTTTTTTGTTATTATTTATCTATTCCTGAGAGTTTATCTTATTTTTTATTTGTTTATTTAAATGAAGTCGACCAGTTGCCTGCCCTTCCTTCCATTATCCGTCACCGAGACAAACTGAACAAAGTTCTGAGGTCGACCTTGTAAAGATAAGGATTCAGGTCTGTCTGCTGTTTACCTTTGCTCCTGCGCGCACTGCCCTTCTCTCCACATTTATGTGTTTGTTTGTTTGTCTATCTAATCTTTTGGGTTTTTATTTCTAATGAGGTCGACCAGTTGTCTATTTATTATTTTTTTTACTACGCATCAAGCTGCGCTGCTTGCTTTGCTCCTGTGTGCTCGCGCACTCTCGCCTTTTCCACTTATTTTTATTTTTGATTTATTTTTGATTTATTTTGTCAATTTAAAAAAAATACGCATCGTGCTGTGCTGTTTGTGTTTGCTTGAGTGCATTCGCGCGCTCTCGCTTTCTCCACTTTACAATTTTTTTGTTATTATTTATCTATTCCTGAGAGTTTATCTTATTTTTTATTTGTTTATTTAAATGAAGTCGACCAGTTGCCTGCCCTTCCTTCCATTATCCGTCACCGAGACAAACTGAACAAAGTTCTGAGGTCGACCTTGTAAAGATAAGGATTCAGGTCTGTCTGCTGTTTACCTTTGCTCCTGCGCGCACTGCCCTTCTCTCCACATTTATGTGTTTGTTTGTTTGTCTATCTAATCTTTTGGGTTTTTATTTCTAATGAGGTCGACCAGTTGTCTATTTATTATTTTTTTTACTACGCATCAAGCTGCGCTGCTTGTCTTTGCTCCTGTGTGCTCGCGCACTCTCGCCTTTTCCACTTATTTTTATTTTTGATTTATTTTTGATTTATTTTGTCAATTTAAAAAAAATACGCATCGTGCTGTGCTGTTTGTGTTTGCTTGAGTGCATTCGCGCGCTCTCGCTTTCTCCACTTTACAATTTTTTTGTTATTATTTATCTATTCCTGAGAGTTTATCTTATTTTTTATTTGTTTATTTAAATGAAGTCGACCAGTTGCCTGCCCTTCCTTCCATTATCCGTCACCGAGACAAACTGAACAAAGTTCTGAGGTCGACCTTGTAAAGATAAGGATTCAGGTCTGTCTGCTGTTTACCTTTGCTCCTGCGCGCACTGCCCTTCTCTCCACATTTATGTGTTTGTTTGTTTGTCTATCTAATCTTTTGGGTTTTTATTTCTAATGAGGTCGACCAGTTGTCTATTTATTATTTTTTTTACTACGCATCAAGCTGCGCTGCTTGTCTTTGCTCCTGTGTGCTCGCGCACTCTCGCCTTTTCCACTTATTTTTATTTTTGATTTATTTTTGATTTATTTTGTCAATTTTAAAAAAAATACGCATCGTGCTGTGCTGTTTGTGTTTGCTTGAGTGCATTCGCGCGCTCTCGCTTTCTCCACTTTACAATTTTTTTGTTATTATTTATCTATTCCTGAGAGTTTATCTTATTTTTTATTTGTTTATTTAAATGAAGTCGACCAGTTGCCTGCCCTTCCTTCCATTATCCGTCACCGAGACAAACTGAACAAAGTTCTGAGGTCGACCTTGTAAAGATAAGGATTCAGGTCTGTCTGCTGTTTACCTTTGCTCCTGCGCGCACTGCCCTTCTCTCCACATTTATGTGTTTGTTTGTTTGTCTATCTAATCTTTTGGGTTTTTATTTCTAATGAGGTCGACCAGTTGTCTATTTATTATTTTTTTTACTACGCATCAAGCTGCGCTGCTTGTCTTTGCTCCTGTGTGCTCGCGCACTCTCGCCTTTTCCACTTATTTTTATTTTTGATTTATTTTTGATTTATTTTGTCAATTTAAAAAAAATACGCATCGTGCTGTGCTGTTTGTGTTTGCTTGAGTGCATTCGCGCGCTCTCGCTTTCTCCACTTTACAATTTTTTTGTTATTATTTATCTATTCCTGAGAGTTTATCTTATTTTTTATTTGTTTATTTAAATGAAGTCGACCAGTTGCCTGCCCTTCCTTCCATTATCCGTCACCGAGACAAACTGAACAAAGTTCTGAGGTCGACCTTGTAAAGATAAGGATTCAGGTCTGTCTGCTGTTTACCTTTGCTCCTGCGCGCACTGCCCTTCTCTCCACATTTATGTGTTTGTTTGTTTGTCTATCTAATCTTTTGGGTTTTTATTTCTAATGAGGTCGACCAGTTGTCTATTTATTATTTTTTTTACTACGCATCAAGCTGCGCTGCTTGTCTTTGCTCCTGTGTGCTCGCGCACTCTCGCCTTTTCCACTTATTTTTATTTTTGATTTATTTTTGATTTATTTTGTCAATTTAAAAAAAATACGCATCGTGCTGTGCTGTTTGTGTTTGCTTGAGTGCATTCGCGCGCTCTCGCTTTCTCCACTTTACAATTTTTTTGTTATTATTTATCTATTCCTGAGAGTTTATCTTATTTTTTATTTGTTTATTTAAATGAAGTCGACCAGTTGCCTGCCCTTCCTTCCATTATCCGTCACCGAGACAAACTGAACAAAGTTCTGAGGTCGACCTTGTAAAGATAAGGATTCAGGTCTGTCTGCTGTTTACCTTTGCTCCTGCGCGCACTGCCCTTCTCTCCACATTTATGTGTTTGTTTGTTTGTCTATCTAATCTTTTGGGTTTTTATTTCTAATGAGGTCGACCAGTTGTCTATTTATTATTTTTTTTACTACGCATCAAGCTGCGCTGCTTGTCTTTGCTCCTGTGTGCTCGCGCACTCTCGCCTTTTCCACTTATTTTTATTTTTGATTTATTTTTGATTTATTTTGTCAATTTAAAAAAAAATACGCATCGTGCTGTGCTGTTTGTGTTTGCTTGAGTGCATTCGCGGCTCTCGCTTTCTCCACTTTACAATTTTTTTGTTATTATTTATCTATTCCTGAGAGTTTATCTTATTTTTTATTTGTTTATTTAAATGAAGTCGACCAGTTGCCTGCCCTTCCTTCCATTATCCGTCACCGAGACAAACTGAACAAAGTTCTGAGGTCGACCTTGTAAAGATAAGGATTCAGGTCTGTCTGCTGTTTACCTTTGCTCCTGCGCGCACTGCCCTTCTCTCCACATTTATGTGTTTGTTTGTTTGTCTATCTAATCTTTTGGGTTTTTATTTCTAATGAGGTCGACCAGTTGTCTATTTATTATTTTTTTTACTACGCATCAAGCTGCGCTGCTTGTCTTTGCTCCTGTGTGCTCGCGCACTCTCGCCTTTTCCACTTATTTTTATTTTTGATTTATTTTGTCAATTTAAAAAAAATACGCATCGTGCTGTGCTGTTTGTGTTTGCTTGAGTGCATTCGCGCGCTCTCGCTTTCTCCACTTTACAATTTTTTTGTTATTATTTATCTATTCCTGAGAGTTTATCTTATTTTTTATTTGTTTATTTAAATGAAGTCGACCAGTTGCCTGCCCTTCCTTCCATTATCCGTCACCGAGACAAACTGAACAAAGTTCTGAGGTCGACCTTGTAAAGATAAGGATTCAGGTCTGTCTGCTGTTTACCTTTGCTCCTGCGCGCACTGCCCTTCTCTCCACATTTATGTGTTTGTTTGTTTGTCTATCTAATCTTTTGGGTTTTTATTTCTAATGAGGTCGACCAGTTGTCTATTTATTATTTTTTTTACTACGCATCAAGCTGCGCTGCTTGTCTTTGCTCCTGTGTGCTCGCGCACTCTCGCCTTTTCCACTTATTTTTATTTTTGATTATTTTTGATTTATTTTGTCAATTTAAAAAAAATACGCATCGTGCTGTGCTGTTTGTGTTTGCTTGAGTGCATTCGCGCGCTCTCGCTTTCTCCACTTTACAATTTTTTTGTTATTATTTATCTATTCCTGAGAGTTTATCTTATTTTTTATTTGTTTATTTAAATGAAGTCGACCAGTTGCCTGCCCTTCCTTCCATTATCCGTCACCGAGACAAACTGAACAAAGTTCTGAGGTCGACCTTGTAAAGATAAGGATTCAGGTCTGTCTGCTGTTTACCTTTGCTCCTGCGCGCACTGCCCTTCTCTCCACATTTATGTGTTTGTTTGTTTGTCTATCTAATCTTTTGGGTTTTTATTTCTAATGAGGTCGACCAGTTGTCTATTTATTATTTTTTTTACTACGCATCAAGCTGCGCTGCTTGTCTTTGCTCCTGTGTGCTCGCGCACTCTCGCCTTTTCCACTTATTTTTATTTTTGATTTATTTTTGATTTATTTTGTCAATTTAAAAAAAATACGCATCGTGCTGTGCTGTTTGTGTTTGCTTGAGTGCATTCGCGCGCTCTCGCTTTCTCCACTTTACAATTTTTTTGTTATTATTTATCTATTCCTGAGAGTTTATCTTATTTTTTATTTGTTTATTTAAATGAAGTCGACCAGTTGCCTGCCCTTCCTTCCATTATCCGTCACCGAGACAAACTGAACAAAGTTCTGAGGTCGACCTTGTAAAGATAAGGATTCAGGTCTGTCTGCTGTTTACCTTTGCTCCTGCGCGCACTGCCCTTCTCTCCACATTTATGTGTTTGTTTGTTTGTCTATCTAATCTTTTGGGTTTTTATTTCTAATGAGGTCGACCAGTTGTCTATTTATTATTTTTTTTACTACGCATCAAGCTGCGCTGCTTGTCTTTGCTCCTGTGTGCTCGCGCACTCTCGCCTTTTCCACTTATTTTTATTTTTGATTTATTTTTGATTTATTTTGTCAATTTTAAAAAAAAATACGCATCGTGCTGTGCTGTTTGTGTTTGCTTGAGTGCATTCGCGAGCTCTTGCTTTCTCCACTTTACAATTTTTTTGTTATTATTTATCTATTCCTGAGAGTTTATCTTATTTTTTATTTGTTTATTTAAATGAAGTCGACCAGTTGCCTGCCCTTCCTTCCATTATCCGTCACCGAGACAAACTGAACAAAGTTCTGAGGTCGACCTTGTAAAGATAAGGATTCAGGTCTGTCTGCTGTTTACCTTTGCTCCTGCGCGCACTGCCCTTCTCTCCACATTTATGTGTTTGTTTGTTTGTCTATCTAATCTTTTGGGTTTTTATTTCTAATGAGGTCGACCAGTTGTCTATTTATTATTTTTTTTACTACGCATCAAGCTGCGCTGCTTGTCTTTGCTCCTGTGTGCTCGCGCACTCTCGCCTTTTCCACTTATTTTTATTTTTGATTTATTTTGTCAATTTAAAAAAAAATACGCATCGTGCTGTGCTGTTTGTGTTTGCTTGAGTGCATTCGCGCGCTCTCGCTTTCTCCACTTTACAATTTTTTTGTTATTATTTATCTATTCCTGAGAGTTTATCTTATTTTTTATTTGTTTATTTAAATGAAGTCGACCAGTTGCCTGCCCTTCCTTCCATTATCCGTCACCGAGACAAACTGAACAAAGTTCTGAGGTCGACCTTGTAAAGATAAGGATTCAGGTCTGTCTGCTGTTTACCTTTGCTCCTGCGCGCACTGCCCTTCTCTCCACATTTATGTGTTTGTTTGTTTGTCTATCTAATCTTTTGGGTTTTTATTTCTAATGAGGTCGACCAGTTGTCTATTTATTATTTTTTTTACTACGCATCAAGCTGCGCTGCTTGTCTTTGCTCCTGTGTGCTCGCGCACTCTCGCCTTTTCCACTTATTTTTATTTTTGATTTATTTTTGATTTATTTTGTCAATTTAAAAAAAATACGCATCGTGCTGTGCTGTTTGTGTTTGCTTGAGTGCATTCGCGCGCTCTCGCTTTCTCCACTTTACAATTTTTTTGTTATTATTTATCTATTCCTGAGAGTTTATCTTATTTTTTATTTGTTTATTTAAATGAAGTCGACCAGTTGCCTGCCCTTCCTTCCATTATCCGTCACCGAGACAAACTGAACAAAGTTCTGAGGTCGACCTTGTAAAGATAAGGATTCAGGTCTGTCTGCTGTTTACCTTTGCTCCTGCGCGCACTGCCCTTCTCTCCACATTTATGTGTTTGTTTGTTTGTCTATCTAATCTTTTGGGTTTTTATTTCTAATGAGGTCGACCAGTTGTCTATTTATTATTTTTTTTACTACGCATCAAGCTGCGCTGCTTGTCTTTGCTCCTGTGTGCTCGCGCACTCTCGCCTTTTCCACTTATTTTTATTTTTGATTTATTTTTGATTTATTTTGTCAATTTAAAAAAAATACGCATCGTGCTGTGCTGTTTGTGTTTGCTTGAGTGCATTCGCGCGCTCTCGCTTTCTCCACTTTACAATTTTTTTGTTATTATTTATCTATTCCTGAGAGTTTATCTTATTTTTTATTTGTTTATTTAAATGAAGTCGACCAGTTGCCTGCCCTTCCTTCCATTATCCGTCACCGAGACAAACTGAACAAAGTTCTGAGGTCGACCTTGTAAAGATAAGGATTCAGGTCTGTCTGCTGTTTACCTTTGCTCCTGCGCGCACTGCCCTTCTCTCCACATTTATGTGTTTGTTTGTTTGTCTATCTAATCTTTTGGGTTTTTATTTCTAATGAGGTCGACCAGTTGTCTATTTATTATTTTTTTTACTACGCATCAAGCTGCGCTGCTTGTCTTTGCTCCTGTGTGCTCGCGCACTCTCGCCTTTTCCACTTATTTTTATTTTGATTCATTTTTTATTTATTTTGTCAATTTAAAAAAAATACGCATCGTGCTGTGCTGTTTGTGTTTGCTTGAGTGCATTCGCGCGCTCTCGCTTTCTCCACTTTACAATTTTTTTGTTATTATTTATCTATTCCTGAGAGTTTATCTTATTTTTTATTTGTTTATTTAAATGAAGTCGACCAGTTGCCTGCCCTTCCTTCCATTATCCGTCACCGAGACAAATTGAACAAAGTTCTGAGGTCGACCTTGTAAAGATAATGATTCAGGTCTGTCTGCTGTTTACCTTTGCTCCTGCGCGCACTGCCCTTCTCTCCACATTTATGTGTTTGTTTGTTTGTCTATCTAATCTTTTGGGTTTTTATTTCTAATGAGGTCGACCAGTTGTCTATTTATTATTTTTTTTACTACGCATCAAGCTGCGCTGCTTGTCTTTGCTCCTGTGTGCTCGCGCACTCTCGCCTTTTCCACTTATTTTTATTTTGATTTATTTTTGATTTATTTTGTCAATTTAAAAAAAATACGCATCGTGCTGTGCTGTTTGTGTTTGCTTGAGTGCATTCGCGCGCTCTCGCTTTCTCCACTTTACAATTTTTTTGTTATTATTTATCTATTCCTGAGAGTTTATCTTATTTTTTATTTGTTTATTTAAATGAAGTCGACCAGTTGCCTGCCCTTCCTTCCATTATCCGTCACCGAGACAAACTGAACAAAGTTCTGAGGTCGACCTTGTAAAGATAAGGATTCAGGTCTGTCTGCTGTTTACCTTTGCTCCTGCGCGCACTGCCCTTCTCTCCACATTTATGTGTTTGTTTGTTTGTCTATCTAATCTTTTGGGTTTTTATTTCTAATGAGGTCGACCAGTTGTCTATTTATTATTTTTTTTACTACGCATCAAGCTGCGCTGCTTGTCTTTGCTCCTGTGTGCTCGCGCACTCTCGCCTTTTCCACTTATTTTTATTTTTGATTTATTTTTGATTTATTTTGTCAATTTTAAAAAAAAATACGCATCGTGCTGTGCTGTTTGTGTTTGCTTGAGTGCATTCGCGAGCTCTCGCTTTCTCCACTTTACAATTTTTTTGTTATTATTTATCTATTCCTGAGAGTTTATCTTATTTTTTATTTGTTTATTTAAATGAAGTCGACCAGTTGCCTGCCCTTCCTTCCATTATCCGTCACCGAGACAAACTGAACAAAGTTCTGAGGTCGACCTTGTAAAGATAAGGATTCAGGTCTGTCTGCTGTTTACCTTTGCTCCTGCGCGCACTGCCCTTCTCTCCACATTTATGTGTTTGTTTGTTTGTCTATCTAATCTTTTGGGTTTTTATTTCTAATGAGGTCGACCAGTTGTCTATTTATTATTTTTTTTACTACGCATCAAGCTGCGCTGCTTGTCTTTGCTCCTGTGTGCTCGCGCACTCTCGCCTTTTCCACTTATTTTTATTTTTGATTTATTTTGTCAATTTAAAAAAAAATACGCATCGTGCTGTGCTGTTTGTGTTTGCTTGAGTGCATTCGCGCGCTCTCGCTTTCTCCACTTTACAATTTTTTTGTTATTATTTATCTATTCCTGAGAGTTTATCTTATTTTTTATTTGTTTATTTAAATGAAGTCGACCAGTTGCCTGCCCTTCCTTCCATTATCCGTCACCGAGACAAACTGAACAAAGTTCTGAGGTCGACCTTGTAAAGATAAGGATTCAGGTCTGTCTGCTGTTTACCTTTGCTCCTGCGCGCACTGCCCTTCTCTCCACATTTATGTGTTTGTTTGTTTGTCTATCTAATCTTTTGGGTTTTTATTTCTAATGAGGTCGACCAGTTGTCTATTTATTATTTTTTTTACTACGCATCAAGCTGCGCTGCTTGTCTTTGCTCCTGTGTGCTCGCGCACTCTCGCCTTTTCCACTTATTTTTATTTTTGATTTATTTTTGATTTATTTGTCAATTTAAAAAAAATACGCATCGTGCTGTGCTGTTTGTGTTTGCTTGAGTGCATTCGCGCGCTCTCGCTTTCTCCACTTTACAATTTTTTTGTTATTATTTATCTATTCCTGAGAGTTTATCTTATTTTTTATTTGTTTATTTAAATGAAGTCGACCAGTTGCCTGCCCTTCCTTCCATTATCCGTCACCGAGACAAACTGAACAAAGTTCTGAGGTCGACCTTGTAAAGATAAGGATTCAGGTCTGTCTGCTGTTTACCTTTGCTCCTGCGCGCACTGCCCTTCTCTCCACATTTATGTGTTTGTTTGTTTGTCTATCTAATCTTTTGGGTTTTTATTTCTAATGAGGTCGACCAGTTGTCTATTTATTATTTTTTTTACTACGCATCAAGCTGCGCTGCTTGTCTTTGCTCCTGTGTGCTCGCGCACTCTCGCCTTTTCCACTTATTTTTATTTTTGATTTATTTTTGATTTATTTTGTCAATTTAAAAAAAATACGCATCGTGCTGTGCTGTTTGTGTTTGCTTGAGTGCATTCGCGCGCTCTCGCTTTCTCCACTTTACAATTTTTTTGTTATTATTTATCTATTCCTGAGAGTTTATCTTATTTTTTATTTGTTTATTTAAATGAAGTCGACCAGTTGCCTGCCCTTCCTTCCATTATCCGTCACCGAGACAAACTGAACAAAGTTCTGAGGTCGACCTTGTAAAGATAAGGATTCAGGTCTGTCTGCTGTTTACCTTTGCTCCTGCGCGCACTGCCCTTCTCTCCACATTTATGTGTTTGTTTGTTTGTCTATCTAATCTTTTGGGTTTTTATTTCTAATGAGGTCGACCAGTTGTCTATTTATTATTTTTTTTACTACGCATCAAGCTGCGCTGCTTGTCTTTGCTCCTGTGTGCTCGCGCACTCTCGCCTTTTCCACTTATTTTTATTTTTGATTTATTTTTGATTTATTTTGTCAATTTAAAAAAAATACGCATCGTGCTGTGCTGTTTGTGTTTGCTTGAGTGCATTCGCGCGCTCTCGCTTTCTCCACTTTACAATTTTTTTGTTATTATTTATCTATTCCTGAGAGTTTATCTTATTTTTTATTTGTTTATTTAAATGAAGTCGACCAGTTGCCTGCCCTTCCTTCCATTATCCGTCACCGAGACAAACTGAACAAAGTTCTGAGGTCGACCTTGTAAAGATAAGGATTCAGGTCTGTCTGCTGTTTACCTTTGCTCCTGCGCGCACTGCCCTTCTCTCCACATTTATGTGTTTGTTTGTTTGTCTATCTAATCTTTTGGGTTTTTATTTCTAATGAGGTCGACCAGTTGTCTATTTATTATTTTTTTTACTACGCATCAAGCTGCGCTGCTTGTCTTTGCTCCTGTGTGCTCGCGCACTCTCGCCTTTTCCACTTATTTTTATTTTGATTTATTTTTGATTTATTTTGTCAATTTAAAAAAAATACGCATCGTGCTGTGCTGTTTGTGTTTGCTTGAGTGCATTCGCGCGCTCTCGCTTTCTCCACTTTACAATTTTTTTGTTATTATTTATCTATTCCTGAGAGTTTATCTTATTTTTTATTTGTTTATTTAAATGAAGTCGACCAGTTGCCTGCCCTTCCTTCCATTATCCGTCACCGAGACAAACTGAACAAAGTTCTGAGGTCGACCTTGTAAAGATAAGGATTCAGGTCTGTCTGCTGTTTACCTTTGCTCCTGCGCGCACTGCCCTTCTCTCCACATTTATGTGTTTGTTTGTTTGTCTATCTAATCTTTTGGGTTTTTATTTCTAATGAGGTCGACCAGTTGTCTATTTATTATTTTTTTTACTACGCATCAAGCTGCGCTGCTTGTCTTTGCTCCTGTGTGCTCGCGCACTCTCGCCTTTTCCACTTATTTTTATTTTTGATTTATTTTGTCAATTTAAAAAAAAATACGCATCGTGCTGTGCTGTTTGTGTTTGCTTGAGTGCATTCGCGCGCTCTCGCTTTCTCCACTTTACAATTTTTTTGTTATTATTTATCTATTCCTGAGAGTTTATCTTATTTTTTATTTGTTTATTTAAATGAAGTCGACCAGTTGCCTGCCCTTCCTTCCATTATCCGTCACCGAGACAAACTGAACAAAGTTCTGAGGTCGACCTTGTAAAGATAAGGATTCAGGTCTGTCTGCTGTTTACCTTTGCTCCTGCGCGCACTGCCCTTCTCTCCACATTTATGTGTTTGTTTGTTTGTCTATCTAATCTTTTGGGTTTTTATTTCTAATGAGGTCGACCAGTTGTCTATTTATTATTTTTTTTACTACGCATCAAGCTGCGCTGCTTGTCTTTGCTCCTGTGTGCTCGCGCACTCTCGCCTTTTCCACTTATTTTTATTTTTGATTTATTTTTGATTTATTTTGTCAATTTAAAAAAAAATACGCATCGTGCTGTGCTGTTTGTGTTTGCTTGAGTGCATTCGCGCGCTCTCGCTTTCTCCACTTTACAATTTTTTTGTTATTATTTATCTATTCCTGAGAGTTTATCTTATTTTTTATTTGTTTATTTAAATGAAGTCGACCAGTTGCCTGCCCTTCCTTCCATTATCCGTCACCGAGACAAACTGAACAAAGTTCTGAGGTCGACCTTGTAAAGATAAGGATTCAGGTCTGTCTGCTGTTTACCTTTGCTCCTGCGCGCACTGCCCTTCTCTCCACATTTATGTGTTTGTTTGTTTGTCTATCTAATCTTTTGGGTTTTTATTTCTAATGAGGTCGACCAGTTGTCTATTTATTATTTTTTTTACTACGCATCAAGCTGCGCTGCTTGTCTTTGCTCCTGTGTGCTCGCGCACTCTCGCCTTTTCCACTTATTTTTATTTTTGATTTATTTTTGATTTATTTTGTCAATTTAAAAAAAATACGCATCGTGCTGTGCTGTTTGTGTTTGCTTGAGTGCATTCGCGCGCTCTCGCTTTCTCCACTTTACAATTTTTTTGTTATTATTTATCTATTCCTGAGAGTTTATCTTATTTTTTATTTGTTTATTTAAATGAAGTCGACCAGTTGCCTGCCCTTCCTTCCATTATCCGTCACCGAGACAAACTGAACAAAGTTCTGAGGTCGACCTTGTAAAGATAAGGATTCAGGTCTGTCTGCTGTTTACCTTTGCTCCTGCGCGCACTGCCCTTCTCTCCACATTTATGTGTTTGTTTGTTTGTCTATCTAATCTTTTGGGTTTTTATTTCTAATGAGGTCGACCAGTTGTCTATTTATTATTTTTTTTACTACGCATCAAGCTGCGCTGCTTGTCTTTGCTCCTGTGTGCTCGCGCACTCTCGCCTTTTCCACTTATTTTTATTTTTGATTTATTTTTGTCAATTTAAAAAAAATACGCATCGTGCTGTGCTGTTTGTGTTTGCTTGAGTGCATTCGCGCGCTCTCGCTTTCTCCACTTTACAATTTTTTTGTTATTATTTATCTATTCCTGAGAGTTTATCTTATTTTTTATTTGTTTATTTAAATGAAGTCGACCAGTTGCCTGCCCTTCCTTCCATTATCCGTCACCGAGACAAACTGAACAAAGTTCTGAGGTCGACCTTGTAAAGATAAGGATTCAGGTCTGTCTGCTGTTTACCTTTGCTCCTGCGCGCACTGCCCTTCTCTCCACATTTATGTGTTTGTTTGTTTGTCTATCTAATCTTTTGGGTTTTTATTTCTAATGAGGTCGACCAGTTGTCTATTTATTATTTTTTTTACTACGCATCAAGCTGCGCTGCTTGTCTTTGCTCCTGTGTGCTCGCGCACTCTCGCCTTTTCCACTTATTTTTATTTTTGATTTATTTTTGATTTATTTTGTCAATTTAAAAAAAATACGCATCGTGCTGTGCTGTTTGTGTTTGCTTGAGTGCATTCGCGCGCTCTCGCTTTCTCCACTTTACAATTTTTTTGTTATTATTTATCTATTCCTGAGAGTTTATCTTATTTTTTATTTGTTTATTTAAATGAAGTCGACCAGTTGCCTGCCCTTCCTTCCATTATCCGTCACCGAGACAAACTGAACAAAGTTCTGAGGTCGACCTTGTAAAGATAAGGATTCAGGTCTGTCTGCTGTTTACCTTTGCTCCTGCGCGCACTGCCCTTCTCTCCACATTTATGTGTTTGTTTGTTTGTCTATCTAATCTTTTGGGTTTTTATTTCTAATGAGGTCGACCAGTTGTCTATTTATTATTTTTTTTACTACGCATCAAGCTGCGCTGCTTGTCTTTGCTCCTGTGTGCTCGCGCACTCTCGCCTTTTCCACTTATTTTTATTTTTGATTTATTTTTGATTTATTTTGTCAATTTTAAAAAAAATACGCATCGTGCTGTGCTGTTTGTGTTTGCTTGAGTGCATTCGCGCGCTCTCGCTTTCTCCACTTTACAATTTTTTTGTTATTATTTATCTATTCCTGAGAGTTTATCTTATTTTTTATTTGTTTATTTAAATGAAGTCGACCAGTTGCCTGCCCTTCCTTCCATTATCCGTCACCGAGACAAACTGAACAAAGTTCTGAGGTCGACCTTGTAAAGATAAGGATTCAGGTCTGTCTGCTGTTTACCTTTGCTCCTGCGCGCACTGCCCTTCTCTCCACATTTATGTGTTTGTTTGTTTGTCTATCTAATCTTTTGGGTTTTTATTTCTAATGAGGTCGACCAGTTGTCTATTTATTATTTTTTTTACTACGCATCAAGCTGCGCTGCTTGTCTTTGCTCCTGTGTGCTCGCGCACTCTCGCCTTTTCCACTTATTTTTATTTTTGATTTATTTTTGATTTATTTTGTCAATTTAAAAAAAAATACGCATCGTGCTGTGCTGTTTGTGTTTGCTTGAGTGCATTCGCGCGCTCTCGCTTTCTCCACTTTACAATTTTTTTGTTATTATTTATCTATTCCTGAGAGTTTATCTTATTTTTTATTTGTTTATTTAAATGAAGTCGACCAGTTGCCTGCCCTTCCTTCCATTATCCGTCACCGAGACAAACTGAACAAAGTTCTGAGGTCGACCTTGTAAAGATAAGGATTCAGGTCTGTCTGCTGTTTACCTTTGCTCCTGCGCGCACTGCCCTTCTCTCCACATTTATGTGTTTGTTTGTTTGTCTATCTAATCTTTTGGGTTTTTATTTCTAATGAGGTCGACCAGTTGTCTATTTATTATTTTTTTTACTACGCATCAAGCTGCGCTGCTTGTCTTTGCTCCTGTGTGCTCGCGCACTCTCGCCTTTTCCACTTATTTTTATTTTTGATTTATTTTTGATTTATTTTGTCAATTTAAAAAAAATACGCATCGTGCTGTGCTGTTTGTGTTTGCTTGAGTGCATTCGCGCGCTCTCGCTTTCTCCACTTTACAATTTTTTTGTTATTATTTATCTATTCCTGAGAGTTTATCTTATTTTTTATTTGTTTATTTAAATGAAGTCGACCAGTTGCCTGCCCTTCCTTCCATTATCCGTCACCGAGACAAACTGAACAAAGTTCTGAGGTCGACCTTGTAAAGATAAGGATTCAGGTCTGTCTGCTGTTTACCTTTGCTCCTGCGCGCACTGCCCTTCTCTCCACATTTATGTGTTTGTTTGTTTGTCTATCTAATCTTTTGGGTTTTTATTTCTAATGAGGTCGACCAGTTGTCTATTTATTATTTTTTTTACTACGCATCAAGCTGCGCTGCTTGTCTTTGCTCCTGTGTGCTCGCGCACTCTCGCCTTTTCCACTTATTTTTATTTTTGATTTATTTTTGATTTATTTTGTCAATTTAAAAAAAATACGCATCGTGCTGTGCTGTTTGTGTTTGCTTGAGTGCATTCGCGCGCTCTCGCTTTCTCCACTTTACAATTTTTTTGTTATTATTTATCTATTCCTGAGAGTTTATCTTATTTTTTATTTGTTTATTTAAATGAAGTCGACCAGTTGCCTGCCCTTCCTTCCATTATCCGTCACCGAGACAAACTGAACAAAGTTCTGAGGTCGACCTTGTAAAGATAAGGATTCAGGTCTGTCTGCTGTTTACCTTTGCTCCTGCGCGCACTGCCCTTCTCTCCACATTTATGTGTTTGTTTGTTTGTCTATCTAATCTTTTGGGTTTTTATTTCTAATGAGGTCGACCAGTTGTCTATTTATTATTTTTTTTACTACGCATCAAGCTGCGCTGCTTGTCTTTGCTCCTGTGTGCTCGCGCACTCTCGCCTTTTCCACTTATTTTTATTTTTGATTTATTTTTGATTTATTTTGTCAATTTAAAAAAAATACGCATCGTGCTGTGCTGTTTGTGTTTGCTTGAGTGCATTCGCGCGCTCTCGCTTTCTCCACTTTACAATTTTTTTGTTATTATTTATCTATTCCTGAGAGTTTATCTTATTTTTTATTTGTTTATTTAAATGAAGTCGACCAGTTGCCTGCCCTTCCTTCCATTATCCGTCACCGAGACAAACTGAACAAAGTTCTGAGGTCGACCTTGTAAAGATAAGGATTCAGGTCTGTCTGCTGTTTACCTTTGCTCCTGCGCGCACTGCCCTTCTCTCCACATTTATGTGTTTGTTTGTTTGTCTATCTAATCTTTTGGGTTTTTATTTCTAATGAGGTCGACCAGTTGTCTATTTATTATTTTTTTTACTACGCATCAAGCTGCGCTGCTTGTCTTTGCTCCTGTGTGCTCGCGCACTCTCGCCTTTTCCACTTATTTTTATTTTTGATTTATTTTTGTCAATTTAAAAAAAATACGCATCGTGCTGTGCTGTTTGTGTTTGCTTGAGTGCATTCGCGCGCTCTCGCTTTCTCCACTTTACAATTTTTTTGTTATTATTTATCTATTCCTGAGAGTTTATCTTATTTTTTATTTGTTTATTTAAATGAAGTCGACCAGTTGCCTGCCCTTCCTTCCATTATCCGTCACCGAGACAAACTGAACAAAGTTCTGAGGTCGACCTTGTAAAGATAAGGATTCAGGTCTGTCTGCTGTTTACCTTTGCTCCTGCGCGCACTGCCCTTCTCTCCACATTTATGTGTTTGTTTGTTTGTCTATCTAATCTTTTGGGTTTTTATTTCTAATGAGGTCGACCAGTTGTCTATTTATTATTTTTTTTACTACGCATCAAGCTGCGCTGCTTGTCTTTGCTCCTGTGTGCTCGCGCACTCTCGCCTTTTCCACTTATTTTTATTTTTGATTTATTTTTGATTTATTTTGTCAATTTTAAAAAAAAATACGCATCGTGCTGTGCTGTTTGTGTTTGCTTGAGTGCATTCGCGCGCTCTCGCTTTCTCCACTTTACAATTTTTTTGTTATTATTTATCTATTCCTGAGAGTTTATCTTATTTTTTATTTGTTTATTTAAATGAAGTCGACCAGTTGCCTGCCCTTCCTTCCATTATCCGTCACCGAGACAAACTGAACAAAGTTCTGAGGTCGACCTTGTAAAGATAAGGATTCAGGTCTGTCTGCTGTTTACCTTTGCTCCTGCGCGCACTGCCCTTCTCTCCACATTTATGTGTTTGTTTGTTTGTCTATCTAATCTTTTGGGTTTTTATTTCTAATGAGGTCGACCAGTTGTCTATTTATTATTTTTTTTACTACGCATCAAGCTGCGCTGCTTGTCTTTGCTCCTGTGTGCTCGCGCACTCTCGCCTTTTCCACTTATTTTTATTTTTGATTTATTTTTGATTTATTTTGTCAATTTAAAAAAAAATACGCATCGTGCTGTGCTGTTTGTGTTTGCTTGAGTGCATTCGCGCGCTCTCGCTTTCTCCACTTTACAATTTTTTTGTTATTATTTATCTATTCCTGAGAGTTTATCTTATTTTTTATTTGTTTATTTAAATGAAGTCGACCAGTTGCCTGCCCTTCCTTCCATTATCCGTCACCGAGACAAACTGAACAAAGTTCTGAGGTCGACCTTGTAAAGATAAGGATTCAGGTCTGTCTGCTGTTTACCTTTGCTCCTGCGCGCACTGCCCTTCTCTCCACATTTATGTGTTTGTTTGTTTGTCTATCTAATCTTTTGGGTTTTTATTTCTAATGAGGTCGACCAGTTGTCTATTTATTATTTTTTTTACTACGCATCAAGCTGCGCTGCTTGTCTTTGCTCCTGTGTGCTCGCGCACTCTCGCCTTTTCCACTTATTTTTATTTTTGATTTATTTTTGATTTATTTTGTCAATTTAAAAAAAAATACGCATCGTGCTGTGCTGTTTGTGTTTGCTTGAGTGCATTCGCGCGCTCTCGCTTTCTCCACTTTACAATTTTTTTGTTATTATTTATCTATTCCTGAGAGTTTATCTTATTTTTTATTTGTTTATTTAAATGAAGTCGACCAGTTGCCTGCCCTTCCTTCCATTATCCGTCACCGAGACAAACTGAACAAAGTTCTGAGGTCGACCTTGTAAAGATAAGGATTCAGGTCTGTCTGCTGTTTACCTTTGCTCCTGCGCGCACTGCCCTTCTCTCCACATTTATGTGTTTGTTTGTTTGTCTATCTAATCTTTTGGGTTTTTATTTCTAATGAGGTCGACCAGTTGTCTATTTATTATTTTTTTTACTACGCATCAAGCTGCGCTGCTTGTCTTTGCTCCTGTGTGCTCGCGCACTCTCGCCTTTTCCACTTATTTTTATTTTTGATTTATTTTGTCAATTTAAAAAAAATACGCATCGTGCTGTGCTGTTTGTGTTTGCTTGAGTGCATTCGCGCGCTCTCGCTTTCTCCACTTTACAATTTTTTTGTTATTATTTATCTATTCCTGAGAGTTTATCTTATTTTTTATTTGTTTATTTAAATGAAGTCGACCAGTTGCCTGCCCTTCCTTCCATTATCCGTCACCGAGACAAACTGAACAAAGTTCTGAGGTCGACCTTGTAAAGATAAGGATTCAGGTCTGTCTGCTGTTTACCTTTGCTCCTGCGCGCACTGCCCTTCTCTCCACATTTATGTGTTTGTTTGTTTGTCTATCTAATCTTTTGGGTTTTTATTTCTAATGAGGTCGACCAGTTGTCTATTTATTATTTTTTTTACTACGCATCAAGCTGCGCTGCTTGTCTTTGCTCCTGTGTGCTCGCGCACTCTCGCCTTTTCCACTTATTTTTATTTTTGATTTATTTTGTCAATTTAAAAAAAATACGCATCGTGCTGTGCTGTTTGTGTTTGCTTGAGTGCATTCGCGCGCTCTCGCTTTCTCCACTTTACAATTTTTTTGTTATTATTTATCTATTCCTGAGAGTTTATCTTATTTTTTATTTGTTTATTTAAATGAAGTCGACCAGTTGCCTGCCCTTCCTTCCATTATCCGTCACCGAGACAAACTGAACAAAGTTCTGAGGTCGACCTTGTAAAGATAAGGATTCAGGTCTGTCTGCTGTTTACCTTTGCTCCTGCGCGCACTGCCCTTCTCTCCACATTTATGTGTTTGTTTGTTTGTCTATCTAATCTTTTGGGTTTTTATTTCTAATGAGGTCGACCAGTTGTCTATTTATTATTTTTTTTACTACGCATCAAGCTGCGCTGCTTGTCTTTGCTCCTGTGTGCTCGCGCACTCTCGCCTTTTCCACTTATTTTTATTTTTGATTTATTTTTGATTTATTTTGTCAATTTAAAAAAAAATACGCATCGTGCTGTGCTGTTTGTGTTTGCTTGAGTGCATTCGCGCGCTCTCGCTTTCTCCACTTTACAATTTTTTTGTTATTATTTATCTATTCCTGAGAGTTTATCTTATTTTTTATTTGTTTATTTAAATGAAGTCGACCAGTTGCCTGCCCTTCCTTCCATTATCCGTCACCGAGACAAACTGAACAAAGTTCTGAGGTCGACCTTGTAAAGATAAGGATTCAGGTCTGTCTGCTGTTTACCTTTGCTCCTGCGCGCACTGCCCTTCTCTCCACATTTATGTGTTTGTTTGTTTGTCTATCTAATCTTTTGGGTTTTTATTTCTAATGAGGTCGACCAGTTGTCTATTTATTATTTTTTTTACTACGCATCAAGCTGCGCTGCTTGTCTTTGCTCCTGTGTGCTCGCGCACTCTCGCCTTTTCCACTTATTTTTATTTTTGATTTATTTTTGATTTATTTTGTCAATTTTAAAAAAAAATACGCATCGTGCTGTGCTGTTTGTGTTTGCTTGAGTGCATTCGCGCGCTCTCGCTTTCTCCACTTTACAATTTTTTTGTTATTATTTATCTATT
The DNA here is from genome assembly GCF_023159225.1 of Perognathus longimembris pacificus. Lineage (NCBI taxonomy): Eukaryota > Metazoa > Chordata > Mammalia > Rodentia > Heteromyidae > Perognathus > Perognathus longimembris. The sequence continues at coordinate 13,627 of NW_025958629.1, read as the reverse complement.
CCTGAGAGTTTATCTTATTTTTTATTTGTTTATTTAAATGAAGTCGACCAGTTGCCTGCCCTTCCTTCCATTATCCGTCACCGAGACAAACTGAACAAAGTTCTGAGGTCGACCTTGTAAAGATAAGGATTCAGGTCTGTCTGCTGTTTACCTTTGCTCCTGCGCGCACTGCCCTTCTCTCCACATTTATGTGTTTGTTTGTTTGTCTATCTAATCTTTTGGGTTTTTATTTCTAATGAGGTCGACCAGTTGTCTATTTATTATTTTTTTTACTACGCATCAAGCTGCGCTGCTTGTCTTTGCTCCTGTGTGCTCGCGCACTCTCGCCTTTTCCACTTATTTTTATTTTTGATTTATTTTTGATTTATTTTGTCAATTTAAAAAAAAATACGCATCGTGCTGTGCTGTTTGTGTTTGCTTGAGTGCATTCGCGCGCTCTCGCTTTCTCCACTTTACAATTTTTTTGTTATTATTTATCTATTCCTGAGAGTTTATCTTATTTTTTATTTGTTTATTTAAATGAAGTCGACCAGTTGCCTGCCCTTCCTTCCATTATCCGTCACCGAGACAAACTGAACAAAGTTCTGAGGTCGACCTTGTAAAGATAAGGATTCAGGTCTGTCTGCTGTTTACCTTTGCTCCTGCGCGCACTGCCCTTCTCTCCACATTTATGTGTTTGTTTGTTTGTCTATCTAATCTTTTGGGTTTTTATTTCTAATGAGGTCGACCAGTTGTCTATTTATTATTTTTTTTACTACGCATCAAGCTGCGCTGCTTGTCTTTGCTCCTGTGTGCTCGCGCACTCTCGCCTTTTCCACTTATTTTTATTTTTGATTTATTTTTGATTTATTTTGTCAATTTAAAAAAAATACGCATCGTGCTGTGCTGTTTGTGTTTGCTTGAGTGCATTCGCGCGCTCTCGCTTTCTCCACTTTACAATTTTTTTGTTATTATTTATCTATTCCTGAGAGTTTATCTTATTTTTTATTTGTTTATTTAAATGAAGTCGACCAGTTGCCTGCCCTTCCTTCCATTATCCGTCACCGAGACAAACTGAACAAAGTTCTGAGGTCGACCTTGTAAAGATAAGGATTCAGGTCTGTCTGCTGTTTACCTTTGCTCCTGCGCGCACTGCCCTTCTCTCCACATTTATGTGTTTGTTTGTTTGTCTATCTAATCTTTTGGGTTTTTATTTCTAATGAGGTCGACCAGTTGTCTATTTATTATTTTTTTTACTACGCATCAAGCTGCGCTGCTTGTCTTTGCTCCTGTGTGCTCGCGCACTCTCGCCTTTTCCACTTATTTTTATTTTTGATTTATTTTTGATTTATTTTGTCAATTTAAAAAAAATACGCATCGTGCTGTGCTGTTTGTGTTTGCTTGAGTGCATTCGCGCGCTCTCGCTTTCTCCACTTTACAATTTTTTTGTTATTATTTATCTATTCCTGAGAGTTTATCTTATTTTTTATTTGTTTATTTAAATGAAGTCGACCAGTTGCCTGCCCTTCCTTCCATTATCCGTCACCGAGACAAACTGAACAAAGTTCTGAGGTCGACCTTGTAAAGATAAGGATTCAGGTCTGTCTGCTGTTTACCTTTGCTCCTGCGCGCACTGCCCTTCTCTCCACATTTATGTGTTTGTTTGTTTGTCTATCTAATCTTTTGGGTTTTTATTTCTAATGAGGTCGACCAGTTGTCTATTTATTATTTTTTTTACTACGCATCAAGCTGCGCTGCTTGTCTTTGCTCCTGTGTGCTCGCGCACTCTCGCCTTTTCCACTTATTTTTATTTTTGATTTATTTTTGATTTATTTTGTCAATTTAAAAAAAAATACGCATCGTGCTGTGCTGTTTGTGTTTGCTTGAGTGCATTCGCGCGCTCTCGCTTTCTCCACTTTACAATTTTTTTGTTATTATTTATCTATTCCTGAGAGTTTATCTTATTTTTTATTTGTTTATTTAAATGAAGTCGACCAGTTGCCTGCCCTTCCTTCCATTATCCGTCACCGAGACAAACTGAACAAAGTTCTGAGGTCGACCTTGTAAAGATAAGGATTCAGGTCTGTCTGCTGTTTACCTTTGCTCCTGCGCGCACTGCCCTTCTCTCCACATTTATGTGTTTGTTTGTTTGTCTATCTAATCTTTTGGGTTTTTATTTCTAATGAGGTCGACCAGTTGTCTATTTATTATTTTTTTTACTACGCATCAAGCTGCGCTGCTTGTCTTTGCTCCTGTGTGCTCGCGCACTCTCGCCTTTTCCACTTATTTTTATTTTTGATTTATTTTTGATTTATTTTGTCAATTTAAAAAAAATACGCATCGTGCTGTGCTGTTTGTGTTTGCTTGAGTGCATTCGCGCGCTCTCGCTTTCTCCACTTTACAATTTTTTTGTTATTATTTATCTATTCCTGAGAGTTTATCTTATTTTTTATTTGTTTATTTAAATGAAGTCGACCAGTTGCCTGCCCTTCCTTCCATTATCCGTCACCGAGACAAACTGAACAAAGTTCTGAGGTCGACCTTGTAAAGATAAGGATTCAGGTCTGTCTGCTGTTTACCTTTGCTCCTGCGCGCACTGCCCTTCTCTCCACATTTATGTGTTTGTTTGTTTGTCTATCTAATCTTTTGGGTTTTTATTTCTAATGAGGTCGACCAGTTGTCTATTTATTATTTTTTTTACTACGCATCAAGCTGCGCTGCTTGTCTTTGCTCCTGTGTGCTCGCGCACTCTCGCCTTTTCCACTTATTTTTATTTTTGATTTATTTTTGATTTATTTTGTCAATTTAAAAAAAATACGCATCGTGCTGTGCTGTTTGTGTTTGCTTGAGTGCATTCGCGCGCTCTCGCTTTCTCCACTTTACAATTTTTTTGTTATTATTTATCTATTCCTGAGAGTTTATCTTATTTTTTATTTGTTTATTTAAATGAAGTCGACCAGTTGCCTGCCCTTCCTTCCATTATCCGTCACCGAGACAAACTGAACAAAGTTCTGAGGTCGACCTTGTAAAGATAAGGATTCAGGTCTGTCTGCTGTTTACCTTTGCTCCTGCGCGCACTGCCCTTCTCTCCACATTTATGTGTTTGTTTGTTTGTCTATCTAATCTTTTGGGTTTTTATTTCTAATGAGGTCGACCAGTTGTCTATTTATTATTTTTTTTACTACGCATCAAGCTGCGCTGCTTGTCTTTGCTCCTGTGTGCTCGCGCACTCTCGCCTTTTCCACTTATTTTTATTTTTGATTTATTTTTGATTTATTTTGTCAATTTAAAAAAAAATACGCATCGTGCTGTGCTGTTTGTGTTTGCTTGAGTGCATTCGCGCGCTCTCGCTTTCTCCACTTTACAATTTTTTTGTTATTATTTATCTATTCCTGAGAGTTTATCTTATTTTTTATTTGTTTATTTAAATGAAGTCGACCAGTTGCCTGCCCTTCCTTCCATTATCCGTCACCGAGACAAACTGAACAAAGTTCTGAGGTCGACCTTGTAAAGATAAGGATTCAGGTCTGTCTGCTGTTTACCTTTGCTCCTGCGCGCACTGCCCTTCTCTCCACATTTATGTGTTTGTTTGTTTGTCTATCTAATCTTTTGGGTTTTTATTTCTAATGAGGTCGACCAGTTGTCTATTTATTATTTTTTTTACTACGCATCAAGCTGCGCTGCTTGTCTTTGCTCCTGTGTGCTCGCGCACTCTCGCCTTTTCCACTTATTTTTATTTTTGATTTATTTTGTCAATTTTAAAAAAAAATACGCATCGTGCTGTGCTGTTTGTGTTTGCTTGAGTGCATTCGCGCGCTCTCGCTTTCTCCACTTTACAATTTTTTGTTATTATTTATCTATTCCTGAGAGTTTATCTTATTTTTTATTTGTTTATTTAAATGAAGTCGACCAGTTGCCTGCCCTTCCTTCCATTATCCGTCACCGAGACAAACTGAACAAAGTTCTGAGGTCGACCTTGTAAAGATAAGGATTCAGGTCTGTCTGCTGTTTACCTTTGCTCCTGCGCGCACTGCCCTTCTCTCCACATTTATGTGTTTGTTTGTTTGTCTATCTAATCTTTTGGGTTTTTATTTCTAATGAGGTCGACCAGTTGTCTATTTATTATTTTTTTTACTACGCATCAAGCTGCGCTGCTTGTCTTTGCTCCTGTGTGCTCGCGCACTCTCGCCTTTTCCACTTATTTTTATTTTTGATTTATTTTTGATTTATTTTGTCAATTTAAAAAAAATACGCATCGTGCTGTGCTGTTTGTGTTTGCTTGAGTGCATTCGCGCGCTCTCGCTTTCTCCACTTTACAATTTTTTTGTTATTATTTATCTATTCCTGAGAGTTTATCTTATTTTTTATTTGTTTATTTAAATGAAGTCGACCAGTTGCCTGCCCTTCCTTCCATTATCCGTCACCGAGACAAACTGAACAAAGTTCTGAGGTCGACCTTGTAAAGATAAGGATTCAGGTCTGTCTGCTGTTTACCTTTGCTCCTGCGCGCACTGCCCTTCTCTCCACATTTATGTGTTTGTTTGTTTGTCTATCTAATCTTTTGGGTTTTTATTTCTAATGAGGTCGACCAGTTGTCTATTTATTATTTTTTTTACTACGCATCAAGCTGCGCTGCTTGTCTTTGCTCCTGTGTGCTCGCGCACTCTCGCCTTTTCCACTTATTTTTATTTTTGATTTATTTTTGATTTATTTTGTCAATTTAAAAAAAAATACGCATCGTGCTGTGCTGTTTGTGTTTGCTTGAGTGCATTCGCGCGCTCTCGCTTTCTCCACTTTACAATTTTTTTGTTATTATTTATCTATTCCTGAGAGTTTATCTTATTTTTTATTTGTTTATTTAAATGAAGTCGACCAGTTGCCTGCCCTTCCTTCCATTATCCGTCACCGAGACAAACTGAACAAAGTTCTGAGGTCGACCTTGTAAAGATAAGGATTCAGGTCTGTCTGCTGTTTACCTTTGCTCCTGCGCGCACTGCCCTTCTCTCCACATTTATGTGTTTGTTTGTTTGTCTATCTAATCTTTTGGGTTTTTATTTCTAATGAGGTCGACCAGTTGTCTATTTATTATTTTTTTTACTACGCATCAAGCTGCGCTGCTTGTCTTTGCTCCTGTGTGCTCGCGCACTCTCGCCTTTTCCACTTATTTTTATTTTTGATTTATTTTTGATTTATTTTGTCAATTTAAAAAAAATACGCATCGTGCTGTGCTGTTTGTGTTTGCTTGAGTGCATTCGCGCGCTCTCGCTTTCTCCACTTTACAATTTTTTTGTTATTATTTATCTATTCCTGAGAGTTTATCTTATTTTTTATTTGTTTATTTAAATGAAGTCGACCAGTTGCCTGCCCTTCCTTCCATTATCCGTCACCGAGACAAACTGAACAAAGTTCTGAGGTCGACCTTGTAAAGATAAGGATTCAGGTCTGTCTGCTGTTTACCTTTGCTCCTGCGCGCACTGCCCTTCTCTCCACATTTATGTGTTTGTTTGTTTGTCTATCTAATCTTTTGGGTTTTTATTTCTAATGAGGTCGACCAGTTGTCTATTTATTATTTTTTTTACTACGCATCAAGCTGCGCTGCTTGTCTTTGCTCCTGTGTGCTCGCGCACTCTCGCCTTTTCCACTTATTTTTATTTTTGATTTATTTTGTGAATTTTGTCAATTTAAAAAAATACGCATCGTGCTGTGCTGTTTGTGTTTGCTTGAGTGCATTCGCGCTCTCGCTTTCTCCACTTTACAATTTTTTTGTTATTATTTATCTATTCCTGAGAGTTTATCTTATTTTTTATTTGTTTATTTAAATGAAGTCGACCAGTTGCCTGCCCTTCCTTCCATTATCCGTCACCGAGACAAACTGAACAAAGTTCTGAGGTCGACCTTGTAAAGATAAGGATTCAGGTCTGTCTGCTGTTTACCTTTGCTCCTGCGCGCACTGCCCTTCTCTCCACATTTATGTGTTTGTTTGTTTGTCTATCTAATCTTTTGGGTTTTTATTTCTAATGAGGTCGACCAGTTGTCTATTTATTATTTTTTTTACTACGCATCAAGCTGCGCTGCTTGTCTTTGCTCCTGTGTGCTCGCGCACTCTCGCCTTTTCCACTTATTTTTATTTTTGATTTATTTTTGATTTATTTTGTCAATTTAAAAAAAATACGCATCGTGCTGTGCTGTTTGTGTTTGCTTGAGTGCATTCGCGCGCTCTCGCTTTCTCCACTTTACAATTTTTTTGTTATTATTTATCTATTCCTGAGAGTTTATCTTATTTTTTATTTGTTTATTTAAATGAAGTCGACCAGTTGCCTGCCCTTCCTTCCATTATCCGTCACCGAGACAAACTGAACAAAGTTCTGAGGTCGACCTTGTAAAGATAAGGATTCAGGTCTGTCTGCTGTTTACCTTTGCTCCTGCGCGCACTGCCCTTCTCTCCACATTTATGTGTTTGTTTGTTTGTCTATCTAATCTTTTGGGTTTTTATTTCTAATGAGGTCGACCAGTTGTCTATTTATTATTTTTTTTACTACGCATCAAGCTGCGCTGCTTGTCTTTGCTCCTGTGTGCTCGCGCACTCTCGCCTTTTCCACTTATTTTTATTTTTGATTTATTTTGTCAATTTAAAAAAAAATACGCATCGTGCTGTGCTGTTTGTGTTTGCTTGAGTGCATTCGCGCGCTCTCGCTTTCTCCACTTTACAATTTTTTTGTTATTATTTATCTATTCCTGAGAGTTTATCTTATTTTTTATTTGTTTATTTAAATGAAGTCGACCAGTTGCCTGCCCTTCCTTCCATTATCCGTCACCGAGACAAACTGAACAAAGTTCTGAGGTCGACCTTGTAAAGATAAGGATTCAGGTCTGTCTGCTGTTTACCTTTGCTCCTGCGCGCACTGCCCTTCTCTCCACATTTATGTGTTTGTTTGTTTGTCTATCTAATCTTTTGGGTTTTTATTTCTAATGAGGTCGACCAGTTGTCTATTTATTATTTTTTTTACTACGCATCAAGCTGCGCTGCTTGTCTTTGCTCCTGTGTGCTCGCGCACTCTCGCCTTTTCCACTTATTTTTATTTTTGATTTATTTTTGATTTATTTTGTCAATTTAAAAAAAAATACGCATCGTGCTGTGCTGTTTGTGTTTGCTTGAGTGCATTCGCGCGCTCTCGCTTTCTCCACTTTACAATTTTTTTGTTATTATTTATCTATTCCTGAGAGTTTATCTTATTTTTTATTTGTTTATTTAAATGAAGTCGACCAGTTGCCTGCCCTTCCTTCCATTATCCGTCACCGAGACAAACTGAACAAAGTTCTGAGGTCGACCTTGTAAAGATAAGGATTCAGGTCTGTCTGCTGTTTACCTTTGCTCCTGCGCGCACTGCCCTTCTCTCCACATTTATGTGTTTGTTTGTTTGTCTATCTAATCTTTTGGGTTTTTATTTCTAATGAGGTCGACCAGTTGTCTATTTATTATTTTTTTTACTACGCATCAAGCTGCGCTGCTTGTCTTTGCTCCTGTGTGCTCGCGCACTCTCGCCTTTTCCACTTATTTTTATTTTTGATTTATTTTTGATTTATTTTGTCAATTTAAAAAAAATACGCATCGTGCTGTGCTGTTTGTGTTTGCTTGAGTGCATTCGCGCGCTCTCGCTTTCTCCACTTTACAATTTTTTTGTTATTATTTATCTATTCCTGAGAGTTTATCTTATTTTTTATTTGTTTATTTAAATGAAGTCGACCAGTTGCCTGCCCTTCCTTCCATTATCCGTCACCGAGACAAACTGAACAAAGTTCTGAGGTCGACCTTGTAAAGATAAGGATTCAGGTCTGTCTGCTGTTTACCTTTGCTCCTGCGCGCACTGCCCTTCTCTCCACATTTATGTGTTTGTTTGTTTGTCTATCTAATCTTTTGGGTTTTTATTTCTAATGAGGTCGACCAGTTGTCTATTTATTATTTTTTTTACTACGCATCAAGCTGCGCTGCTTGTCTTTGCTCCTGTGTGCTCGCGCACTCTCGCCTTTTCCACTTATTTTTATTTTTGATTTATTTTTGATTTATTTTGTCAATTTAAAAAAAATACGCATCGTGCTGTGCTGTTTGTGTTTGCTTGAGTGCATTCGCGCGCTCTCTCTTTCTCCACTTTACAATTTTTTTGTTATTATTTATCTATTCCTGAGAGTTTATCTTATTTTTTATTTGTTTATTTAAATGAAGTCGACCAGTTGCCTGCCCTTCCTTCCATTATCCGTCACCGAGACAAACTGAACAAAGTTCTGAGGTCGACCTTGTAAAGATAAGGATTCAGGTCTGTCTGCTGTTTACCTTTGCTCCTGCGCGCACTGCCCTTCTCTCCACATTTATGTGTTTGTTTGTTTGTCTATCTAATCTTTTGGGTTTTTATTTCTAATGAGGTCGACCAGTTGTCTATTTATTATTTTTTTTACTACGCATCAAGCTGCGCTGCTTGTCTTTGCTCCTGTGTGCTCGCGCACTCTCGCCTTTTCCACTTATTTTTATTTTTGATTTATTTTGATTGATTTTGTCAATTTAAAAAAAATACGCATCGTGCTGTGCTGTTTGTGTTTGCTTGAGTGCATTCGCGGCTCTCGCTTTCTCCACTTTACAATTTTTTTGTTATTATTTATCTATTCCTGAGAGTTTATCTTATTTTTTATTTGTTTATTTAAATGAAGTCGACCAGTTGCCTGCCCTTCCTTCCATTATCCGTCACCGAGACAAACTGAACAAAGTTCTGAGGTCGACCTTGTAAAGATAAGGATTCAGGTCTGTCTGCTGTTTACCTTTGCTCCTGCGCGCACTGCCCTTCTCTCCACATTTATGTGTTTGTTTGTTTGTCTATCTAATCTTTTGGGTTTTTATTTCTAATGAGGTCGACCAGTTGTCTATTTATTATTTTTTTTACTACGCATCAAGCTGCGCTGCTTGTCTTTGCTCCTGTGTGCTCGCGCACTCTCGCCTTTTCCACTTATTTTTATTTTTGATTTATTTTTGATTTATTTTGTCAATTTAAAAAAAATACGCATCGTGCTGTGCTGTTTGTGTTTGCTTGAGTGCATTCGCGCGCTCTCGCTTTCTCCACTTTACAATTTTTGTTATTATTTATCTATTCCTGAGAGTTTATCTTATTTTTTATTTGTTTATTTAAATGAAGTCGACCAGTTGCCTGCCCTTCCTTCCATTATCCGTCACCGAGACAAACTGAACAAAGTTCTGAGGTCGACCTTGTAAAGATAAGGATTCAGGTCTGTCTGCTGTTTACCTTTGCTCCTGCGCGCACTGCCCTTCTCTCCACATTTATGTGTTTGTTTGTTTGTCTATCTAATCTTTTGGGTTTTTATTTCTAATGAGGTCGACCAGTTGTCTATTTATTATTTTTTTTACTACGCATCAAGCTGCGCTGCTTGTCTTTGCTCCTGTGTGCTCGCGCACTCTCGCCTTTTCCACTTATTTTTATTTTTGATTTATTTTGTCAATTTAAAAAAAAATACGCATCGTGCTGTGCTGTTTGTGTTTGCTTGAGTGCATTCGCGCGCTCTCGCTTTCTCCACTTTACAATTTTTTTGTTATTATTTATCTATTCCTGAGAGTTTATCTTATTTTTTATTTGTTTATTTAAATGAAGTCGACCAGTTGCCTGCCCTTCCTTCCATTATCCGTCACCGAGACAAACTGAACAAAGTTCTGAGGTCGACCTTGTAAAGATAAGGATTCAGGTCTGTCTGCTGTTTACCTTTGCTCCTGCGCGCACTGCCCTTCTCTCCACATTTATGTGTTTGTTTGTTTGTCTATCTAATCTTTTGGGTTTTTATTTCTAATGAGGTCGACCAGTTGTCTATTTATTATTTTTTTTACTACGCATCAAGCTGCGCTGCTTGTCTTTGCTCCTGTGTGCTCGCGCACTCTCGCCTTTTCCACTTATTTTTATTTTTGATTTATTTTTGATTTATTTTGTCAATTTTAAAAAAAATACGCATCGTGCTGTGCTGTTTTGTGTTTGCTTGAGTGCATTCGCGCGCTCTCGCTTTCTCCACTTTACAATTTTTTTGTTATTATTTATCTATTCCTGAGAGTTTATCTTATTTTTTATTTGTTTATTTAAATGAAGTCGACCAGTTGCCTGCCCTTCCTTCCATTATCCGTCACCGAGACAAACTGAACAAAGTTCTGAGGTCGACCTTGTAAAGATAAGGATTCAGGTCTGTCTGCTGTTTACCTTTGCTCCTGCGCGCACTGCCCTTCTCTCCACATTTATGTGTTTGTTTGTTTGTCTATCTAATCTTTTGGGTTTTTATTTCTAATGAGGTCGACCAGTTGTCTATTTATTATTTTTTTTACTACGCATCAAGCTGCGCTGCTTGTCTTTGCTCCTGTGTGCTCGCGCACTCTCGCCTTTTCCACTTATTTTTATTTTTGATTTATTTTTGATTTATTTTGTCAATTTAAAAAAAATACGCATCGTGCTGTGCTGTTTGTGTTTGCTTGAGTGCATTCGCGCGCTCTCGCTTTCTCCACTTTACAATTTTTTTGTTATTATTTATCTATTCCTGAGAGTTTATCTTATTTTTTATTTGTTTATTTAAATGAAGTCGACCAGTTGCCTGCCCTTCCTTCCATTATCCGTCACCGAGACAAACTGAACAAAGTTCTGAGGTCGACCTTGTAAAGATAAGGATTCAGGTCTGTCTGCTGTTTACCTTTGCTCCTGCGCGCACTGCCCTTCTCTCCACATTTATGTGTTTGTTTGTTTGTCTATCTAATCTTTTGGGTTTTTATTTCTAATGAGGTCGACCAGTTGTCTATTTATTATTTTTTTTACTACGCATCAAGCTGCGCTGCTTGTCTTTGCTCCTGTGTGCTCGCGCACTCTCGCCTTTTCCACTTATTTTTATTTTTGATTTATTTTTGATTTATTTTGTCAATTTAAAAAAAATACGCATCGTGCTGTGCTGTTTGTGTTTGCTTGAGTGCATTCGCGCGCTCTCGCTTTCTCCACTTTACAATTTTTTTGTTATTATTTATCTATTCCTGAGAGTTTATCTTATTTTTTATTTGTTTATTTAAATGAAGTCGACCAGTTGCCTGCCCTTCCTTCCATTATCCGTCACCGAGACAAACTGAACAAAGTTCTGAGGTCGACCTTGTAAAGATAAGGATTCAGGTCTGTCTGCTGTTTACCTTTGCTCCTGCGCGCACTGCCCTTCTCTCCACATTTATGTGTTTGTTTGTTTGTCTATCTAATCTTTTGGGTTTTTATTTCTAATGAGGTCGACCAGTTGTCTATTTATTATTTTTTTTACTACGCATCAAGCTGCGCTGCTTGTCTTTGCTCCTGTGTGCTCGCGCACTCTCGCCTTTTCCACTTATTTTTATTTTTGATTTATTTTTGATTTATTTTGTCAATTTTAAAAAAAAATACGCATCGTGCTGTGCTGTTTGTGTTTGCTTGAGTGCATTCGCGCGCTCTCGCTTTCTCCACTTTACAATTTTTTTGTTATTATTTATCTATTCCTGAGAGTTTATCTTATTTTTTATTTGTTTATTTAAATGAAGTCGACCAGTTGCCTGCCCTTCCTTCCATTATCCGTCACCGAGACAAACTGAACAAAGTTCTGAGGTCGACCTTGTAAAGATAAGGATTCAGGTCTGTCTGCTGTTTACCTTTGCTCCTGCGCGCACTGCCCTTCTCTCCACATTTATGTGTTTGTTTGTTTGTCTATCTAATCTTTTGGGTTTTTATTTCTAATGAGGTCGACCAGTTGTCTATTTATTATTTTTTTTACTACGCATCAAGCTGCGCTGCTTGTCTTTGCTCCTGTGTGCTCGCGCACTCTCGCCTTTTCCACTTATTTTTATTTTTGATTTATTTTTTATTTATTTTGTCAATTTAAAAAAAATACGCATCGTGCTGTGCTGTTTGTGTTTGCTTGAGTGCATTCGCGCGCTCTCGCTTTCTCCACTTTACAATTTTTTTGTTATTATTTATCTATTCCTGAGAGTTTATCTTATTTTTTATTTGTTTATTTAAATGAAGTCGACCAGTTGCCTGCCCTTCCTTCCATTATCCGTCACCGAGACAAACTGAACAAAGTTCTGAGGTCGACCTTGTAAAGATAAGGATTCAGGTCTGTCTGCTGTTTACCTTTGCTCCTGCGCGCACTGCCCTTCTCTCCACATTTATGTGTTTGTTTGTTTGTCTATCTAATCTTTTGGGTTTTTATTTCTAATGAGGTCGACCAGTTGTCTATTTATTATTTTTTTTACTACGCATCAAGCTGCGCTGCTTGTCTTTGCTCCTGTGTGCTCGCGCACTCTCGCCTTTTCCACTTATTTTTATTTTTGATTTATTTTTGATTTATTTGTCAATTTAAAAAAAATACGCATCGTGCTGTGCTGTTTGTGTTTGCTTGAGTGCATTCGCGCGCTCTCGCTTTCTCCACTTTACAATTTTTTTGTTATTATTTATCTATTCCTGAGAGTTTATCTTATTTTTTATTTGTTTATTTAAATGAAGTCGACCAGTTGCCTGCCCTTCCTTCCATTATCCGTCACCGAGACAAACTGAACAAAGTTCTGAGGTCGACCTTGTAAAGATAAGGATTCAGGTCTGTCTGCTGTTTACCTTTGCTCCTGCGCGCACTGCCCTTCTCTCCACATTTATGTGTTTGTTTGTTTGTCTATCTAATCTTTTGGGTTTTTATTTCTAATGAGGTCGACCAGTTGTCTATTTATTATTTTTTTTACTACGCATCAAGCTGCGCTGCTTGTCTTTGCTCCTGTGTGCTCGCGCACTCTCGCCTTTTCCACTTATTTTTATTTTTGATTTATTTTTGATTTATTTTGTCAATTTTAAAAAAAATACGCATCGTGCTGTGCTGTTTGTGTTTGCTTGAGTGCATTCGCGCGCTCTCGCTTTCTCCACTTTACAATTTTTTTGTTATTATTTATCTATTCCTGAGAGTTTATCTTATTTTTTATTTGTTTATTTAAATGAAGTCGACCAGTTGCCTGCCCTTCCTTCCATTATCCGTCACCGAGACAAACTGAACAAAGTTCTGAGGTCGACCTTGTAAAGATAAGGATTCAGGTCTGTCTGCTGTTTACCTTTGCTCCTGCGCGCACTGCCCTTCTCTCCACATTTATGTGTTTGTTTGTTTGTCTATCTAATCTTTTGGGTTTTTATTTCTAATGAGGTCGACCAGTTGTCTATTTATTATTTTTTTTACTACGCATCAAGCTGCGCTGCTTGTCTTTGCTCCTGTGTGCTCGCGCACTCTCGCCTTTTCCACTTATTTTTAGTTTTGATTCATTTTTTATTTATTTTGTCAATTTAAAAAAAATACGCATCGTGCTGTGCTGTTTGTGTTTGCTTGAGTGCATTCGCGCGCTCTCGCTTTCTCCACTTTACAATTTTTTTGTTATTATTTATCTATTCCTGAGAGTTTATCTTATTTTTTATTTGTTTATTTAAATGAAGTCGACCAGTTGCCTGCCCTTCCTTCCATTATCCGTCACCGAGACAAATTGAACAAAGTTCTGAGGTCGACCTTGTAAAGATAATGATTCAGGTCTGTCTGCTGTTTACCTTTGCTCCTGCGCGCACTGCCCTTCTCTCCACATTTA
>NW_025958628.1:0-30360 GCF_023159225.1 Perognathus longimembris pacificus | reverse complement strand
CATTTAAATAAACAAATAAAAAATGGGATAAACTCTCAGGAATAGATAAATAATAACAAAAAATTGTAAAGTGGAGAAAGCGAGAGCGCGCGAATGCACTCAAGCAAACACAAACAGCACAGCACGATGCGTATTTTTTTTAAATTGACAAAATAAATCAAAAATAAATCAAAAATAAAAATAAGTGGAAAAGGCGAGAGTGCGCGAGCACACAGGAGCAAAGACAAGCAGCGCAGCTTGATGCGTAGTAAAAAAAATAATAAATAGACAACTGGTCGACCTCATTAGAAATAAAAACCCAAAAGATTAGATAGACAAACAAACAAACACATAAATATGTAGACAAGGGCAGTGCGCGCAGGAGCAAAGGTAAACAGCAGACAGACCTGAATCCTTATCTTTACAAGGTCGACCTCAGAACTTTGTTCAGTTTGTCTCGGTGACGGATAATGGAAGGAAGGGCAGGCAACTGGTCGACTTCATTTAAATAAACAAATAAAAAATGGGATAAACTCTCAGGAATAGATAAATAATAACAAAAAATTGTAAAGTGGAGAAAGCGAGAGCGCGCGAATGCACTCAAGCAAACACAAACAGCACAGCACGATGCGTATTTTCTTTAAATTGACAAAATTAATCAAAAATAAATCAAAAATAAAAATAAGTGGAAAAGGCGAGAGTGCGCGAGCACACAGGAGCAAAGACAAGCAGCGCAGCTTGATGCGTAGTAAAAAAAATAATAAATAGACAACTGGTCGACCTCATTAGAAATAAAAACCCAAAAGATTAGATAGACAAACAAACAAACACATAAATGTGGAGAGAAGGGCAGTGCGCGCAGGAGCAAAGGTAAACAGCAGACAGACCTGAATCCTTATCTTTACAAGGTCGACCTCAGAACTTTGTTCAGTTTGTCTCGGTGACGGATAATGGAAGGAAGGGCAGGCAACTGGTCGACTTCATTTAAATAAACAAATAAAAAATAAGATAAACTCTCAGGAATAGATAAATAATAACAAAAAATTGTAAAGTGGAGAAAGCGAGAGCGCGCGAATGCACTCAAGCAAACACAAACAGCACAGCACGATGCGTATTTTTTTTTAAATTGACAAAATAAATCAAAAATAAATCAAAAATAAAAATAAGTGGAAAAGGCGAGAGTGCGCGAGCACACAGGAGCAAAGACAAGCAGCGCAGCTTGATGCGTAGTAAAAAAAATAATAAATAGACAACTGGTCGACCTCATTAGAAATAAAAACCCAAAAGATTAGATAGACAAACAAACAAACACATAAATGTGGAGAGAAGGGCAGTGCGCGCAGGAGCAAAGGTAAACAGCAGACAGACCTGAATCCTTATCTTTACAAGGTCGACCTCAGAACTTTGTTCAGTTTGTCTCGGTGACGGATAATGGAAGGAAGGGCAGGCAACTGGTCGACTTCATTTAAATAAACAAATAAAAAATAAGATAAACTCTCAGGAATAGATAAATAATAACAAAAAATTGTAAAGTGGACAAAGCGAGAGCGCGCGAATGCACTCAAGCAAACACAAACAGCACAGCACGATGCGTATTTTTTTTAAATTGACAAAATAAATCAAAAATAAATCAAAAATAAAAATAAGTGGAAAAGGCGAGAGTGCGCGAGCACACAGGAGCAAAGACAAGCAGCGCAGCTTGATGCGTAGTAAAAAAAATAATAAATAGACAACTGGTCGACCTCATTAGAAATAAAAACCCAAAAGATTAGATAGACAAACAAACAAACACATAAATGTGGAGAGAAGGGCAGTGCGCGCAGGAGCAAAGGTAAACAGCAGACAGACCTGAATCCTTATCTTTACAAGGTCGACCTCAGAACTTTGTTCAGTTTGTCTCGGTGACGGATAATGGAAGGAAGGGCAGGCAACTGGTCGACTTCATTTAAATAAACAAATAAAAAATAAGATAAACTCTCAGGAATAGATAAATAATAACAAAAAAATTGTAAAGTGGAGAAAGCGAGAGCGCGCGAATGCACTCAAGCAAACACAAACAGCACAGCACGATGCGTATTTTTTTTTAAATTGACAAAATAAATCAAAAATAAATCAAAAATAAAAATAAGTGGAAAAGGCGAGAGTGCGCGAGCACACAGGAGCAAAGACAAGCAGCGCAGCTTGATGCGTAGTAAAAAAAATAATAAATAGACAACTGGTCGACCTCATTAGAAATAAAAACCCAAAAGATTAGATAGACAAACAAACAAACACATAAATGTGGAGAGAAGGGCAGTGCGCGCAGGAGCAAAGGTAAACAGCAGACAGACCTGAATCCTTATCTTTACAAGGTCGACCTCAGAACTTTGTTCAGTTTGTCTCGGTGACGGATAATGGAAGGAAGGGCAGGCAACTGGTCGACTTCATTTAAATAAACAAATAAAAAATAAGATAAACTCTCAGGAATAGATAAATAATAACAAAAAATTGTAAAGTGGAGAAAGCGAGAGCGCGCGAATGCACTCAAGCAAACACAAACAGCACAGCACGATGCGTATTTTTTTAAATTGACAAAATAAATCAAAAATAAATCAAAAATAAAAATAAGTGGAAAAGGCGAGAGTGCGCGAGCACACAGGAGCAAAGACAAGCAGCGCAGCTTGATGCGTAGTAAAAAAAATAATAAATAGACAACTGGTCGACCTCATTAGAAATAAAAACCCAAAAGATTAGATAGACAAACAAACAAACACATAAATGTGGAGAGAAGGGCAGTGCGCGCAGGAGCAAAGGTAAACAGCAGACAGACCTGAATCCTTATCTTTACAAGGTCGACCTCAGAACTTTGTTCAGTTTGTCTCGGTGACGGATAATGGAAGGAAGGGCAGGCAACTGGTCGACTTCATTTAAATAAACAAATAAAAAATGGGATAAACTCTCAGGAATAGATAAATAATAACAAAAAATTGTAAAGTGGAGAAAGCGAGAGCGCGCGAATGCACTCAAGCAAACACAAACAGCACAGCACGATGCGTATTTTTTTAAATTGACAAAATAAATCAAAAATAAATCAAAAATAAAAATAAGTGGAAAAGGCGAGAGTGCGCGAGCACACAGGAGCAAAGACAAGCAGCGCAGCTTGATGCGTAGTAAAAAAAATAATAAATAGACAACTGGTCGACCTCATTAGAAATAAAAACCCAAAAGATTAGATAGACAAACAAACAAACACATAAATGTGGAGAGAAGGGCAGTGCGCGCAGGAGCAAAGGTAAACAGCAGACAGACCTGAATCCTTATCTTTACAAGGTCGACCTCAGAACTTTGTTCAGTTTGTCTCGGTGACGGATAATGGAAGGAAGGGCAGGCAACTGGTCGACTTCATTTAAATAAACAAATAAAAAATAAGATAAACTCTCAGGAATAGATAAATAATAACAAAAAATTGTAAAGTGGAGAAAGCGAGAGCGCGCGAATGCACTCAAGCAAACACAAACAGCACAGCACGATGCGTATTTTTTTTAAATTGACAAAATAAATCAAAAATAAATCAAAAATAAAAATAAGTGGAAAAGGCGAGAGTGCGCGAGCACACAGGAGCAAAGACAAGCAGCGCAGCTTGATGCGTAGTAAAAAAAATAATAAATAGACAACTGGTCGACCTCATTAGAAATAAAAACCCAAAAGATTAGATAGACAAACAAACAAACACATAAATGTGGAGAGAAGGGCAGTGCGGCAGGAGCAAAGGTAAACAGCAGACAGACCTGAATCCTTATCTTTACAAGGTCGACCTCAGAACTTTGTTCAGTTTGTCTCGGTGACGGATAATGGAAGGAAGGGCAGGCAACTGGTCGACTTCATTTAAATAAACAAATAAAAAATAAGATAAACTCTCAGGAATAGATAAATAATAACAAAAAAATTGTAAAGTGGAGAAAGCGAGAGCGCGCGAATGCACTCAAGCAAACACAAACAGCACAGCACGATGCGTATTTTTTTTTAAATTGACAAAATAAATCAAAAATAAATCAAAAATAAAAATAAGTGGAAAAGGCGAGAGTGCGCGAGCACACAGGAGCAAAGACAAGCAGCGCAGCTTGATGCGTAGTAAAAAAAATAATAAATAGACAACTGGTCGACCTCATTAGAAATAAAAACCCAAAAGATTAGATAGACAAACAAACAAACACATAAATGTGGAGAGAAGGGCAGTGCGCGCAGGAGCAAAGGTAAACAGCAGACAGACCTGAATCCTTATCTTTACAAGGTCGACCTCAGAACTTTGTTCAGTTTGTCTCGGTGACGGATAATGGAAGGAAGGGCAGGCAACTGGTCGACTTCATTTAAATAAACAAATAAAAAATAAGATAAACTCTCAGGAATAGATAAATAATAACAAAAAATTGTAAAGTGGAGAAAGCGAGAGCGCGCGAATGCACTCAAGCAAACACAAACAGCACAGCACGATGCGTATTTTTTTTAAATTGACAAAATAAATCAAAAATAAATCAAAAATAAAAATAAGTGGAAAAGGCGAGAGTGCGCGAGCACACAGGAGCAAAGACAAGCAGCGCAGCTTGATGCGTAGTAAAAAAAATAATAAATAGACAACTGGTCGACCTCATTAGAAATAAAAACCCAAAAGATTAGATAGACAAACAAACAAACACATAAATGTGGAGAGAAGGGCAGTGCGCGCAGGAGCAAAGGTAAACAGCAGACAGACCTGAATCCTTATCTTTACAAGGTCGACCTCAGAACTTTGTTCAGTTTGTCTCGGTGACGGATAATGGAAGGAAGGGCAGGCAACTGGTCGACTTCATTTAAATAAACAAATAAAAAATAAGATAAACTCTCAGGAATAGATAAATAATAACAAAAAAATTGTAAAGTGGAGAAAGCGAGAGCGCGCGAATGCACTCAAGCAAACACAAACAGCACAGCACGATGCGTATTTTTTTAAATTGACAAAATAAATCAAAAATAAATCAAAAATAAAAATAAGTGGAAAAGGCGAGAGTGCGCGAGCACACAGGAGCAAAGACAAGCAGCGCAGCTTGATGCGTAGTAAAAAAAATAATAAATAGACAACTGGTCGACCTCATTAGAAATAAAAACCCAAAAGATTAGATAGACAAACAAACAAACACATAAATGTGGAGAGAAGGGCAGTGCGCGCAGGAGCAAAGGTAAACAGCAGACAGACCTGAATCCTTATCTTTACAAGGTCGACCTCAGAACTTTGTTCAGTTTGTCTCGGTGACGGATAATGGAAGGAAGGGCAGGCAACTGGTCGACTTCATTTAAATAAACAAATAAAAAATAAGATAAACTCTCAGGAATAGATAAATAATAACAAAAAATTGTAAAGTGGAGAAAGCGAGAGCGCGCGAATGCACTCAAGCAAACACAAACAGCACAGCACGATGCGTATTTTTTTAAATTGACAAAATAAATCAAAAATAAATCAAAAATAAAAATAAGTGGAAAAGGCGAGAGTGCGCGAGCACACAGGAGCAAAGACAAGCAGCGCAGCTTGATGCGTAGTAAAAAAAATAATAAATAGACAACTGGTCGACCTCATTAGAAATAAAAACCCAAAAGATTAGATAGACAAACAAACAAACACATAAATGTGGAGAGAAGGGCAGTGCGCGCAGGAGCAAAGGTAAACAGCAGACAGACCTGAATCCTTATCTTTACAAGGTCGACCTCAGAACTTTGTTCAGTTTGTCTCGGTGACGGATAATGGAAGGAAGGGCAGGCAACTGGTCGACTTCATTTAAATAAACAAATAAAAAATAAGATAAACTCTCAGGAATAGATAAATAATAACAAAAAAATTGTAAAGTGGAGAAAGCGAGAGCGCGCGAATGCACTCAAGCAAACACAAACAGCACAGCACGATGCGTATTTTTTTTAAATTGACAAAATAAATCAAAAATAAATCAAAAATAAAAATAAGTGGAAAAGGCGAGAGTGCGCGAGCACACAGGAGCAAAGACAAGCAGCGCAGCTTGATGCGTAGTAAAAAAAATAATAAATAGACAACTGGTCGACCTCATTAGAAATAAAAACCCAAAAGATTAGATAGACAAACAAACAAACACATAAATGTGGAGAGAAGGGCAGTGCGGGCAGGAGCAAAGGTAAACAGCAGACAGACCTGAATCCTTATCTTTACAAGGTCGACCTCAGAACTTTGTTCAGTTTGTCTCGGTGACGGATAATGGAAGGAAGGGCAGGCAACTGGTCGACTTCATTTAAATAAACAAATAAAAAATAAGATAAACTCTCAGGAATAGATAAATAATAACAAAAAATTGTAAAGTGGAGAAAGCGAGAGCGCGCGAATGCACTCAAGCAAACACAAACAGCACAGCACGATGCGTATTTTTTTAAATTGACAAAATTAATCAAAAATAAATCAAAAATAAAAATAAGTGGAAAAGGCGAGAGTGCGCGAGCACACAGGAGCAAAGACAAGCAGCGCAGCTTGATGCGTAGTAAAAAAAATAATAAATAGACAACTGGTCGACCTCATTAGAAATAAAAACCCAAAAGATTAGATAGACAAACAAACAAACACATAAATGTGGAGAGAAGGGCAGTGCGCGCAGGAGCAAAGGTAAACAGCAGACAGACCTGAATCCTTATCTTTACAAGGTCGACCTCAGAACTTTGTTCAGTTTGTCTCGGTGACGGATAATGGAAGGAAGGGCAGGCAACTGGTCGACTTCATTTAAATAAACAAATAAAAAATAAGATAAACTCTCAGGAATAGATAAATAATAACAAAAAATTGTAAAGTGGAGAAAGCGAGAGCGCGCGAATGCACTCAAGCAAACACAAACAGCACAGCACGATGCGTATTTTTTTAAATTGACAAAATTAAATCAAAAATAAATCAAAAATAAAAATAAGTGGAAAAGGCGAGAGTGCGCGAGCACACAGGAGCAAAGACAAGCAGCGCAGCTTGATGCGTAGTAAAAAAAATAATAAATAGACAACTGGTCGACCTCATTAGAAATAAAAACCCAAAAGATTAGATAGACAAACAAACAAACACATAAATGTGGAGAGAAGGGCAGTGCGCGCAGGAGCAAAGGTAAACAGCAGACAGACCTGAATCCTTATCTTTACAAGGTCGACCTCAGAACTTTGTTCAGTTTGTCTCGGTGACGGATAATGGAAGGAAGGGCAGGCAACTGGTCGACTTCATTTAAATAAACAAATAAAAAATAAGATAAACTCTCAGGAATAGATAAATAATAACAAAAAATTGTAAAGTGGAGAAAGCGAGAGCGCGCGAATGCACTCAAGCAAACACAAACAGCACAGCACGATGCGTATTTTCTTTAAATTGACAAAATTAATCAAAAATAAATCAAAAATAAAAATAAGTGGAAAAGGCGAGAGTGCGCGAGCACACAGGAGCAAAGACAAGCAGCGCAGCTTGATGCGTAGTAAAAAAAATAATAAATAGACAACTGGTCGACCTCATTAGAAATAAAAACCCAAAAGATTAGATAGACAAACAAACAAACACATAAATGTGGAGAGAAGGGCAGTGCGCGCAGGAGCAAAGGTAAACAGCAGACAGACCTGAATGCTTATCTTTACAAGGTCGACCTCAGAACTTTGTTCAGTTTGTCTCGGTGACGGATAATGGAAGGAAGGGCAGGCAACTGGTCGACTTCATTTAAATAAACAAATTAAAAATGGGATAAACTCTCAGGAATAGATAAATAATAACAAAAAATTGTAAAGTGGAGAAAGCGAGAGCGCGCGAATGCACTCAAGCAAACACAAACAGCACAGCACGATGGGTATTTTTTTTAAATTAATCAAAAATAAATCAAAAATAAAAATAAGTGGAAAAGGCGAGAGTGCGCGAGCACACAGGAGCAAAGACAAGCAGCGCAGCTTGATGCGTAGTAAAAAAAATAATAAATAGACAACTGGTCGACCTCATTAGAAATAAAAACCCAAAAGATTAGATAGACAAACAAACAAACACATAAATGTGGAGAGAAGGGCAGTGCGCGCAGGAGCAAAGGTAAACAGCAGACAGACCTGAATCCTTATCTTTACAAGGTCGACCTCAGAACTTTGTTCAGTTTGTCTCGGTGACGGATAATGGAAGGAAGGGCAGGCAACTGGTCGACTTCATTTAAATAAACAAATAAAAAATAAGATAAACTCTCAGGAATAGATAAATAATAACAAAAAATTGTAAAGTGGAGAAAGCGAGAGCGCGCGAATGCACTCAAGCAAACACAAACAGCACAGCACGATGCGTATTTTTTTTAAATTGACAAAATAAATCAAAAATAAATCAAAAATAAAAATAAGTGGAAAAGGCGAGAGTGCGCGAGCACACAGGAGCAAAGACAAGCAGCGCAGCTTGATGCGTAGTAAAAAAAATAATAAATAGACAACTGGTCGACCTCATTAGAAATAAAAACCCAAAAGATTAGATAGACAAACAAACAAACACATAAATGTGGAGAGAAGGGCAGTGCGCGCAGGAGCAAAGGTAAACAGCAGACAGACCTGAATCCTTATCTTTACAAGGTCGACCTCAGAACTTTGTTCAGTTTGTCTCGGTGACGGATAATGGAAGGAAGGGCAGGCAACTGGTCGACTTCATTTAAATAAACAAATAAAAAATAAGATAAACTCTCAGGAATAGATAAATAATAACAAAAAATTGTAAAGTGGAGAAAGCGAGAGCGCGCGAATGCACTCAAGCAAACACAAACAGCACAGCACGATGCGTATTTTTTTAAATTGACAAAATTAAATCAAAAATAAATCAAAAATAAAAATAAGTGGAAAAGGCGAGAGTGCGCGAGCACACAGGAGCAAAGACAAGCAGCGCAGCTTGATGCGTAGTAAAAAAAATAATAAATAGACAACTGGTCGACCTCATTAGAAATAAAAACCCAAAAGATTAGATAGACAAACAAACAAACACATAAATGTGGAGAGAAGGGCAGTGCGCGCAGGAGCAAAGGTAAACAGCAGACAGACCTGAATCCTTATCTTTACAAGGTCGACCTCAGAACTTTGTTCAGTTTGTCTCGGTGACGGATAATGGAAGGAAGGGCAGGCAACTGGTCGACTTCATTTAAATAAACAAATAAAAAATAAGATAAACTCTCAGGAATAGATAAATAATAACAAAAAATTGTAAAGTGGAGAAAGCGAGAGCGCGCGAATGCACTCAAGCAAACACAAACAGCACAGCACGATGCGTATTTTTTTTAAATTGACAAAATAAATCAAAAATAAATCAAAAATAAAAATAAGTGGAAAAGGCGAGAGTGCGCGAGCACACAGGAGCAAAGACAAGCAGCGCAGCTTGATGCGTAGTAAAAAAAATAATAAATAGACAACTGGTCGACCTCATTAGAAATAAAAACCCAAAAGATTAGATAGACAAACAAACAAACACATAAATGTGGAGAGAAGGGCAGTGCGCGCAGGAGCAAAGGTAAACAGCAGACAGACCTGAATGCTTATCTTTACAAGGTCGACCTCAGAACTTTGTTCAGTTTGTCTCGGTGACGGATAATGGAAGGAAGGGCAGGCAACTGGTCGACTTCATTTAAATAAACAAATAAAAAATGGGATAAACTCTCAGGAATAGATAAATAATAACAAAAAATTGTAAAGTGGAGAAAGCGAGAGCGCGCGAATGCACTCAAGCAAACACAAACAGCACAGCACGATGCGTATTTTCTTTAAATTGACAAAATTAATCAAAAATAAATCAAAAATAAAAATAAGTGGAAAAGGCGAGAGTGCGCGAGCACACAGGAGCAAAGACAAGCAGCGCAGCTTGATGCGTAGTAAAAAAAATAATAAATAGACAACTGGTCGACCTCATTAGAAATAAAAACCCAAAAGATTAGATAGACAAACAAACAAACACATAAATGTGGAGAGAAGGGCAGTGCGCGCAGGAGCAAAGGTAAACAGCAGACAGACCTGAATCCTTATCTTTACAAGGTCGACCTCAGAACTTTGTTCAGTTTGTCTCGGTGACGGATAATGGAAGGAAGGGCAGGCAACTGGTCGACTTCATTTAAATAAACAAATAAAAAATAAGATAAACTCTCAGGAATAGATAAATAATAACAAAAAACATTGTAAAGTGGAGAAAGCGAGAGCGCGCGAATGCACTCAAGCAAACACAAACAGCACAGCACGATGCGTTTTTTTTTAAATTGACAAAATAAATCAAAAATAAATCAAAAATAAAAATAAGTGGAAAAGGCGAGAGTGCGCGAGCACACAGGAGCAAAGACAAGCAGCGCAGCTTGATGCGTAGTAAAAAAAATAATAAATAGACAACTGGTCGACCTCATTAGAAATAAAAACCCAAAAGATTAGATAGACAAACAAACAAACACATAAATGTGGAGAGAAGGGCAGTGCGCGCAGGAGCAAAGGTAAACAGCAGACAGACCTGAATCCTTATCTTTACAAGGTCGACCTCAGAACTTTGTTCAGTTTGTCTCGGTGACGGATAATGGAAGGAAGGGCAGGCAACTGGTCGACTTCATTTAAATAAACAAATAAAAAATAAGATAAACTCTCAGGAATAGATAAATAATAACAAAAAATTGTAAAGTGGAGAAAGCGAGAGCGCGCGAATGCACTCAAGCAAACACAAACAGCACAGCACGATGCGTATTTTTTTAAATTGACAAAATAAATCAAAAATAAATCAAAAATAAAAATAAGTGGAAAAGGCGAGAGTGCGCGAGCACACAGGAGCAAAGACAAGCAGCGCAGCTTGATGCGTAGTAAAAAAAATAATAAATAGACAACTGGTCGACCTCATTAGAAATAAAAACCCAAAAGATTAGATAGACAAACAAACAAACACATAAATGTGGAGAGAAGGGCAGTGCGCGCAGGAGCAAAGGTAAACAGCAGACAGACCTGAATCCTTATCTTTACAAGGTCGACCTCAGAACTTTGTTCAGTTTGTCTCGGTGACGGATAATGGAAGGAAGGGCAGGCAACTGGTCGACTTCATTTAAATAAACAAATAAAAAATAAGATAAACTCTCAGGAATAGATAAATAATAACAAAAAAATTGTAAAGTGGAGAAAGCGAGAGCGCGCGAATGCACTCAAGCAAACACAAACAGCACAGCACGATGCGTATTTTTTTTTAAATTGACAAAATAAATCAAAAATAAATCAAAAATAAAAATAAGTGGAAAAGGCGAGAGTGCGCGAGCACACAGGAGCAAAGACAAGCAGCGCAGCTTGATGCGTAGTAAAAAAAATAATAAATAGACAACTGGTCGACCTCATTAGAAATAAAAACCCAAAAGATTAGATAGACAAACAAACAAACACATAAATGTGGAGAGAAGGGCAGTGCGCGCAGGAGCAAAGGTAAACAGCAGACAGACCTGAATCCTTATCTTTACAAGGTCGACCTCAGAACTTTGTTCAGTTTGTCTCGGTGACGGATAATGGAAGGAAGGGCAGGCAACTGGTCGACTTCATTTAAATAAACAAATAAAAAATAAGATAAACTCTCAGGAATAGATAAATAATAACAAAAAATTGTAAAGTGGAGAAAGCGAGAGCGCGCGAATGCACTCAAGCAAACACAAACAGCACAGCACGATGCGTATTTTTTTAAATTGACAAAATTAATCAAAAATAAATCAAAAATAAAAATAAGTGGAAAAGGCGAGAGTGCGCGAGCACACAGGAGCAAAGACAAGCAGCGCAGCTTGATGCGTAGTAAAAAAAATAATAAATAGACAACTGGTCGACCTCATTAGAAATAAAAACCCAAAAGATTAGATAGACAAACAAACAAACACATAAATGTGGAGAGAAGGGCAGTGCGCGCAGGAGCAAAGGTAAACAGCAGACAGACCTGAATCCTTATCTTTACAAGGTCGACCTCAGAACTTTGTTCAGTTTGTCTCGGTGACGGATAATGGAAGGAAGGGCAGGCAACTGGTCGACTTCATTTAAATAAACAAATAAAAAATAAGATAAACTCTCAGGAATAGATAAATAATAACAAAAAATTGTAAAGTGGAGAAAGCGAGAGCGCGCGAATGCACTCAAGCAAACACAAACAGCACAGCACGATGCGTATTTTCTTTAAATTGACAAAATTAATCAAAAATAAATCAAAAATAAAAATAAGTGGAAAAGGCGAGAGTGCGCGAGCACACAGGAGCAAAGACAAGCAGCGCAGCTTGATGCGTAGTAAAAAAAATAATAAATAGACAACTGGTCGACCTCATTAGAAATAAAAACCCAAAAGATTAGATAGACAAACAAACAAACACATAAATGTGGAGAGAAGGGCAGTGCGCGCAGGAGCAAAGGTAAACAGCAGACAGACCTGAATCCTTATCTTTACAAGGTCGACCTCAGAACTTTGTTCAGTTTGTCTCGGTGACGGATAATGGAAGGAAGGGCAGGCAACTGGTCGACTTCATTTAAATAAACAAATAAAAAATAAGATAAACTCTCAGGAATAGATAAATAATAACAAAAAATTGTAAAGTGGAGAAAGCGAGAGCGCGCGAATGCACTCAAGCAAACACAAACAGCACAGCACGATGCGTATTTTTTTAAATTGACAAAATAAATCAAAAATAAATCAAAAATAAAAATAAGTGGAAAAGGCGAGAGTGCGCGAGCACACAGGAGCAAAGACAAGCAGCGCAGCTTGATGCGTAGTAAAAAAAATAATAAATAGACAACTGGTCGACCTCATTAGAAATAAAAACCCAAAAGATTAGATAGACAAACAAACAAACACATAAATGTGGAGAGAAGGGCAGTGCGGCAGGAGCAAAGGTAAACAGCAGACAGACCTGAATCCTTATCTTTACAAGGTCGACCTCAGAACTTTGTTCAGTTTGTCTCGGTGACGGATAATGGAAGGAAGGGCAGGCAACTGGTCGACTTCATTTAAATAAACAAATAAAAAATAAGATAAACTCTCAGGAATAGATAAATAATAACAAAAAAATTGTAAAGTGGAGAAAGCGAGAGCGCGCGAATGCACTCAAGCAAACACAAACAGCACAGCACGATGCGTATTTTTTTTTAAATTGACAAAATAAATCAAAAATAAATCAAAAATAAAATAAGTGGAAAAGGCGAGAGTGCGCGAGCACACAGGAGCAAAGACAAGCAGCGCAGCTTGATGCGTAGTAAAAAAAATAATAAATAGACAACTGGTCGACCTCATTAGAAATAAAAACCCAAAAGATTAGATAGACAAACAAACAAACACATAAATGTGGAGAGAAGGGCAGTGCGGGCAGGAGCAAAGGTAAACAGCAGACAGACCTGAATCCTTATCTTTACAAGGTCGACCTCAGAACTTTGTTCAGTTTGTCTCGGTGACGGATAATGGAAGGAAGGGCAGGCAACTGGTCGACTTCATTTAAATAAACAAATAAAAAATGGGATAAACTCTCAGGAATAGATAAATAATAACAAAAAATTGTAAAGTGGAGAAAGCGAGAGCGCGCGAATGCACTCAAGCAAACACAAACAGCACAGCACGATGCGTATTTTCTTTAAATTGACAAAATTAATCAAAAATAAATCAAAAATAAAAATAAGTGGAAAAGGCGAGAGTGCGCGAGCACACAGGAGCAAAGACAAGCAGCGCAGCTTGATGCGTAGTAAAAAAAATAATAAATAGACAACTGGTCGACCTCATTAGAAATAAAAACCCAAAAGATTAGATAGACAAACAAACAAACACATAAATGTGGAGAGAAGGGCAGTGCGCGCAGGAGCAAAGGTAAACAGCAGACAGACCTGAATCCTTATCTTTACAAGGTCGACCTCAGAACTTTGTTCAGTTTGTCTCGGTGACGGATAATGGAAGGAAGGGCAGGCAACTGGTCGACTTCATTTAAATAAACAAATAAAAAATAAGATAAACTCTCAGGAATAGATAAATAATAACAAAAAAATTGTAAAGTGGAGAAAGCGAGAGCGCGCGAATGCACTCAAGCAAACACAAACAGCACAGCACGATGCGTATTTTCTTTAAATTGACAAAATTAATCAAAAATAAATCAAAAATAAAAATAAGTGGAAAAGGCGAGAGTGCGCGAGCACACAGGAGCAAAGACAAGCAGCGCAGCTTGATGCGTAGTAAAAAAAATAATAAATAGACAACTGGTCGACCTCATTAGAAATAAAAACCCAAAAGATTAGATAGACAAACAAACAAACACATAAATGTGGAGAGAAGGGCAGTGCGCGCAGGAGCAAAGGTAAACAGCAGACAGACCTGAATGCTTATCTTTACAAGGTCGACCTCAGAACTTTGTTCAGTTTGTCTCGGTGACGGATAATGGAAGGAAGGGCAGGCAACTGGTCGACTTCATTTAAATAAACAAATTAAAAATGGGATAAACTCTCAGGAATAGATAAATAATAACAAAAAATTGTAAAGTGGAGAAAGCGAGAGCGCGCGAATGCACTCAAGCAAACACAAACAGCACAGCACGATGGGTAATTTCTTTAAATTGACAAAATTAATCAAAAATAAATCAAAAATAAAAATAAGTGGAAAAGGCGAGAGTGCGCGAGCACACAGGAGCAAAGACAAGCAGCGCAGCTTGATGCCTAGTAAAAAAATAATAAATAGACAACTGGTCGACCTCATTAGAAATAAAAACCCAAAAGATTAGATAGACAAACAAACAAACACATAAATGTGGAGAGAAGGGCAGTGCGCGCAGGAGCAAAGGTAAACAGCAGACAGACCTGAATCCTTATCTTTACAAGGTCGACCTCAGAACTTTGTTCAGTTTGTCTCGGTGACGGATAATGGAAGGAAGGGCAGGCAACTGGTCGACTTCATTTAAATAAACAAATAAAAAATAAGATAAACTCTCAGGAATAGATAAATAATAACAAAAAAATTGTAAAGTGGAGAAAGCGAGAGCGCGCGGAATGCACTCAAGCAAACACAAACAGCACAGCACGATGCGAATTTTTTTTTAAAATGACAAAATAAATAAAAAATAAATCAAAAATAAATATAAGTGGAAAAGGCGAGAGTGCGCGAGCACACAGGAGCAAAGACAAGCATCGCAGCTTGATGCGTAGTAAAAAAAATAATAAATAGACAACTGGTCGACCTCATTAGAAATAAAAACCCAAAAGATTAGATAGACAAACAAACAAACACATAAATGTGGAGAGAAGGGCAGTGCGGGCAGGAGCAAAGGTAAACAGCAGACAGACCTGAATCCTTATCTTTACAAGGTCGACCTCAGAACTTTGTTCAGTTTTTTTCGGTAACGGATAATGGAAGGAAGCGCAGGCAACTGGTCGACTTCATTTAAATAAACAAATAAAAAATGGGATAAACTCTCAGGAATAGATAAATAATAACAAAAAATTGTAAAGTGGAGAAAGCGAGAGCGCGCGAATGCACTCAAGCAAACACAAACAGCACAGCACGATGCGTATTTTCTTTAAATTGACAAAATTAATCAAAAATAAATCAAAAATAAAAATAAGTGGAAAAGGCGAGAGTGCGCGAGCACACAGGAGCAAAGACAAGCAGCGCAGCTTGATGCGTAGTAAAAAAAATAATAAATAGACAACTGGTCGACCTCATTAGAAATAAAAACCCAAAAGATTACATAGACAAACAAACAAACACATAAATGTGGAGAGAAGGGCAGTGCGCGCAGGAGCAAAGGTAAACAGCAGACAGACCTGAATCCTTATCATTACAAGGCTGACCTCAAAACTTTGTTCAGTTTGTCTCGGTGAGGGATAATGGAAGGAAGGGCAGGCAACTGGTCGACTTCATTTAAATAAACAAATAAAAAATAAGATAAACTCTCAGGAATAGATAAATAATAACAAAAAAATTGTAAAGTGGAGAAAGCGAGAGCGCGCGAATGCACTCAAGCAAACACAAACAGCACAGCACGATGCGTATTTTTTTTTAAATTGACAAAATAAATCAAAAATAAATCAAAAATAAAAATAAGTGGAAAAGGCGAGAGTGCGCGAGCACACAGGAGCAAAGACAAGCAGCGCAGCTTGATGCGTAGTAAAAAAAATAATAAATAGACAACTGGTCGACCTCATTAGAAATAAAAACCCAAAAGATTAGATAGACAAACAAACAAACACATAAATGTGGAGAGAAGGGCAGTGCGCGCAGGAGCAAAGGTAAACAGCAGACAGACCTGAATGCTTATCTTTACAAGGTCGACCTCAGAACTTTGTTCAGTTTGTCTCGGTGACGGATAATGGAAGGAAGGGCAGGCAACTGGTCGACTTCATTTAAATAAACAAATAAAAAATAAGATAAACTCTCAGGAATAGATAAATAATAACAAAAACATTGTAAAGTGGAGAAAGCGAGAGCGCGCGAATGCACTCAAGCAAACACAAACAGCACAGCACGATGCGTATTTTTTTAAATTGACAAAATTAATCAAAATAAATCAAAAATAAAAATAAGTGGAAAAGGCGAGAGTGCGCGAGCACACAGGAGCAAAGACAAGCAGCGCAGCTTGATGCGTAGTAAAAAAAATAATAAATAGACAACTGGTCGACCTCATTAGAAATAAAAACCCAAAAGATTAGATAGACAAACAAACAAACACATAAATTTGGAGAGAAGGGCAGTGCGCGCAGGAGCAAAGGTAAACAGCAGACAGACCTGAATCCTTATCTTTACAAGGTCGACCTCAGAACTTTGTTCAGTTTGTCTCGGTGACGGATAATGGAAGGAAGGGCAGGCAACTTGTCGACTTCATTTAAATAAACAAATAAAAAATAAGATAAACTCTCAGGAATAGATAAATAATAAAAAAACATTGTAAAGTGGAGAAAGCGAGAGCGCGCGAATGCACTCAAGCAAACACAAACAGCACAGCACGATGCGTATTTTTTTTTAAATTGACAAAATAAATCAAAAATAAATCAAAAATAAAAATAAGTGGAAAAGGCGAGAGTGCGCGAGCACACAGGAGCAAAGACAAGCAGCGCAGCTTGATGCGTAGTAAAAAAAATAATAAATAGACAACTGGTCGACCTCATTAGAAATAAAAACCCAAAAGATTAGATAGACAAACAAACAAACACATAAATGTGGAGAGAAGGGCAGTGCGCGCAGGAGCAAAGGTAAACAGCAGACAGACCTGAATCCTTATCTTTACAAGGTCGACCTCAGAACTTTGTTCAGTTTGTCTCGGTGACGGATAATGGAAGGAAGGGCAGGCAACTGGTCGACTTCATTTAAATAAACAAATAAAAAATGAGATAAACTCTCAGGAATAGATAAATAATAACAAAAAATTGTAAAGTGGAGAAAGCGAGAGCGCGCGAATGCACTCAAGCAAACACAAACAGCACAGCACGATGCGTATTTTCTTTAAATTGACAAAATTAATCAAAAATAAATCAAAAATAAAAATAAGTGGAAAAGGCGAGAGTGCGCGAGCACACAGGAGCAAAGACAAGCAGCGCAGCTTGATGCGTAGTAAAAAAAATAATAAATAGACAACTGGTCGACCTCATTAGAAATAAAAACCCAAAAGATTAGATAGACAAACAAACAAACACATAAATGTGGAGAGAAGGGCAGTGCGCGCAGGAGCAAAGGTAAACAGCAGACAGACCTGAATCCTTATCTTTACAAGGTCGACCTCAGAACTTTGTTCAGTTTGTCTCGGTGACGGATAATGGAAGGAAGGGCAGGCAACTGGTCGACTTCATTTAAATAAACAAATAAAAAATAAGATAAACTCTCAGGAATAGATAAATAATAACAAAAAAATTGTAAAGTGGAGAAAGCGAGAGCGCGCGAATGCACTCAAGCAAACACAAACAGCACAGCACGATGCGTATTTTTTTTTAAATTGACAAAATAAATCAAAAATAAATCAAAAATAAAAATAAGTGGAAAAGGCGAGAGTGCGCGAGCACACAGGAGCAAAGACAAGCAGCGCAGCTTGATGCGTAGTAAAAAAAATAATAAATAGACAACTGGTCGACCTCATTAGAAATAAAAACCCAAAAGATTAGATAGACAAACAAACAAACACATAAATGTGGAGAGAAGGGCAGTGCGCGCAGGAGCAAAGGTAAACAGCAGACAGACCTGAATCCTTATCTTTACAAGGTCGACCTCAGAACTTTGTTCAGTTTGTCTCGGTGACGGATAATGGAAGGAAGGGCAGGCAACTGGTCGACTTCATTTAAATAAACAAATAAAAAATGGGATAAACTCTCAGGAATAGATAAATAATAACAAAAAATTGTAAAGTGGAGAAAGCGAGAGCGCGCGAATGCACTCAAGCAAACACAAACAGCACAGCACGATGCGTATTTTCTTTAAATTGACAAAATTAATCAAAAATAAATCAAAAATAAAAATAAGTGGAAAAGGCGAGAGTGCGCGAGCACACAGGAGCAAAGACAAGCAGCGCAGCTTGATGCGTAGTAAAAAAAATAATAAATAGACAACTGGTCGACCTCATTAGAAATAAAAACCCAAAAGATTAGATAGACAAACAAACAAACACATAAATGTGGAGAGAAGGGCAGTGCGCGCAGGAGCAAAGGTAAACAGCAGACAGACCTGAATCCTTATCATTACAAGGCTGACCTCAACTTTGTTCAGTTTGTCTCGGTGAGGGATAATGGAAGGAAGGGCAGGCAACTGGTCGACTTCATTTAAATAAACAAATAAAAAATAAGATAAACTCTCAGGAATAGATAAATAATAACAAAAAAATTGTAAAGTGGAGAAAGCGAGAGCGCGCGAATGCACTCAAGCAAACACAAACAGCACAGCACGATGCGTATTTTTTTTTAAATTGACAAAATAAATCAAAAATAAATCAAAAATAAAAATAAGTGGAAAAGGCGAGAGTGCGCGAGCACACAGGAGCAAAGACAAGCAGCGCAGCTTGATGCGTAGTAAAAAAAATAATAAATAGACAACTGGTCGACCTCATTAGAAATAAAAACCCAAAAGATTAGATAGACAAACAAACAAACACATAAATGTGGAGAGAAGGGCAGTGCGCGCAGGAGCAAAGGTAAACAGCAGACAGACCTGAATCCTTATCTTTACAAGGTCGACCTCAGAACTTTGTTCAGTTTGTCTCGGTGACGGATAATGGAAGGAAGGGCAGGCAACTGGTCGACTTCATTTAAATAAACAAATAAAAAATAAGATAAACTCTCAGGAATAGATAAATAATAACAAAAAATTGTAAAGTGGAGAAAGCGAGAGCGCGCGAATGCACTCAAGCAAACACAAACAGCACAGCACGATGCGTATTTTTTTAAATTGACAAAATAAATCAAAAATAAATCAAAAATAAAAATAAGTGGAAAAGGCGAGAGTGCGCGAGCACACAGGAGCAAAGACAAGCAGCGCAGCTTGATGCGTAGTAAAAAAAATAATAAATAGACAACTGGTCGACCTCATTAGAAATAAAAACCCAAAAGATTAGATAGACAAACAAACAAACACATAAATGTGGAGAGAAGGGCAGTGCGCGCAGGAGCAAAGGTAAACAGCAGACAGACCTGAATCCTTATCTTTACAAGGTCGACCTCAGAACTTTGTTCAGTTTGTCTCGGTGACGGATAATGGAAGGAAGGGCAGGCAACTGGTCGACTTCATTTAAATAAACAAATAAAAAATAAGATAAACTCTCAGGAATAGATAAATAATAACAAAAAATTGTAAAGTGGAGAAAGCGAGAGCGCGCGAATGCACTCAAGCAAACACAAACAGCACAGCACGATGCGTATTTTTTTTTAAATTGACAAAATAAATCAAAAATAAATCAAAAATAAAAATAAGTGGAAAAGGCGAGAGTGCGCGAGCACACAGGAGCAAAGACAAGCAGCGCAGCTTGATGCGTAGTAAAAAAAATAATAAATAGACAACTGGTCGACCTCATTAGAAATAAAAACCCAAAAGATTAGATAGACAAACAAACAAACACATAAATGTGGAGAGAAGGGCAGTGCGGGCAGGAGCAAAGGTAAACAGCAGACAGACCTGAATCCTTATCTTTACAAGGTCGACCTCAGAACTTTGTTCAGTTTGTCTCGGTGACGGATAATGGAAGGAAGGGCAGGCAACTGGTCGACTTCATTTAAATAAACAAATAAAAAATGGGATAAACTCTCAGGAATAGATAAATAATAACAAAAAATTGTAAAGTGGAGAAAGCGAGAGCGCGCGAATGCACTCAAGCAAACACAAACAGCACAGCACGATGCGTATTTTCTTTAAATTGACAAAATTAATCAAAAATAAATCAAAAATAAAAATAAGTGGAAAAGGCGAGAGTGCGCGAGCACACAGGAGCAAAGACAAGCAGCGCAGCTTGATGCGTAGTAAAAAAAATAATAAATAGACAACTGGTCGACCTCATTAGAAATAAAAACCCAAAAGATTAGATAGACAAACAAACAAACACATAAATGTGGAGAGAAGGGCAGTGCGCGCAGGAGCAAAGGTAAACAGCAGACAGACCTGAATCCTTATCTTTACAAGGTCGACCTCAGAACTTTGTTCAGTTTGTCTCGGTGACGGATAATGGAAGGAAGGGCAGGCAACTGGTCGACTTCATTTAAATAAACAAATAAAAAATAAGATAAACTCTCAGGAATAGATAAATAATAACAAAAAATTGTAAAGTGGAGAAAGCGAGAGCGCGCGAATGCACTCAAGCAAACACAAACAGCACAGCACGATGCGTATTTTTTTAAATTGACAAAATAAATCAAAAATAAATCAAAAATAAAAATAAGTGGAAAAGGCGAGAGTGCGCGAGCACACAGGAGCAAAGACAAGCAGCGCAGCTTGATGCGTAGTAAAAAAAATAATAAATAGACAACTGGTCGACCTCATTAGAAATAAAAACCCAAAAGATTAGATAGACAAACAAACAAACACATAAATGTGGAGAGAAGGGCAGTGCGCGCAGGAGCAAAGGTAAACAGCAGACAGACCTGAATCCTTATCTTTACAAGGTCGACCTCAGAACTTTGTTCAGTTTGTCTCGGTGACGGATAATGGAAGGAAGGGCAGGCAACTGGTCGACTTCATTTAAATAAACAAATAAAAAATAAGATAAACTCTCAGGAATAGATAAATAATAACAAAAAATTGTAAAGTGGAGAAAGCGAGAGCGCGCGAATGCACTCAAGCAAACACAAACAGCACAGCACGATGCGTATTTTTTTAAATTGACAAAATTAATCAAAAATAAATCAAAAATAAAAATAAGTGGAAAAGGCGAGAGTGCGCGAGCACACAGGAGCAAAGACAAGCAGCGCAGCTTGATGCGTAGTAAAAAAAATAATAAATAGACAACTGGTCGACCTCATTAGAAATAAAAACCCAAAAGATTAGATAGACAAACAAACAAACACATAAATGTGGAGAGAAGGGCAGTGCGCGCAGGAGCAAAGGTAAACAGCAGACAGACCTGAATCCTTATCTTTACAAGGTCGACCTCAGAACTTTGTTCAGTTTGTCTCGGTGACGGATAATGGAAGGAAGGGCAGGCAACTGGTCGACTTCATTTAAATAAACAAATAAAAAATAAGATAAACTCTCAGGAATAGATAAATAATAACAAAAAAATTGTAAAGTGGAGAAAGCGAGAGCGCGCGAATGCACTCAAGCAAACACAAACAGCACAGCACGATGCGTATTTTTTTTAAATTGACAAAATAAATCAAAAATAAATCAAAAATAAAAATAAGTGGAAAAGGCGAGAGTGCGCGAGCACACAGGAGCAAAGACAAGCAGCGCAGCTTGATGCGTAGTAAAAAAAATAATAAATAGACAACTGGTCGACCTCATTAGAAATAAAAACCCAAAAGATTAGATAGACAAACAAACAAACACATAAATGTGGAGAGAAGGGCAGTGCGCGCAGGAGCAAAGGTAAACAGCAGACAGACCTGAATCCTTATCTTTACAAGGTCGACCTCAGAACTTTGTTCAGTTTGTCTCGGTGACGGATAATGGAAGGAAGGGCAGGCAACTGGTCGACTTCATTTAAATAAACAAATAAAAAATAAGATAAACTCTCAGGAATAGATAAATAATAACAAAAAATTGTAAAGTGGAGAAAGCGAGAGCGCGCGAATGCACTCAAGCAAACACAAACAGCACAGCACGATGCGTATTTTTTTAAATTGACAAAATAAATCAAAAATAAATCAAAAATAAAAATAAGTGGAAAAGGCGAGAGTGCGCGAGCACACAGGAGCAAAGACAAGCAGCGCAGCT
The DNA here is from genome assembly GCF_023159225.1 of Perognathus longimembris pacificus. Taxonomy (NCBI): domain Eukaryota; kingdom Metazoa; phylum Chordata; class Mammalia; order Rodentia; family Heteromyidae; genus Perognathus; species Perognathus longimembris. The sequence continues at coordinate 8,045 of NW_025958628.1, read as the reverse complement.
TGATGCGTAGTAAAAAAAATAATAAATAGACAACTGGTCGACCTCATTAGAAATAAAAACCCAAAAGATTAGATAGACAAACAAACAAACACATAAATGTGGAGAGAAGGGCAGTGCGCGCAGGAGCAAAGGTAAACAGCAGACAGACCTGAATCCTTATCTTTACAAGGTCGACCTCAGAACTTTGTTCAGTTTGTCTCGGTGACGGATAATGGAAGGAAGGGCAGGCAACTGGTCGACTTCATTTAAATAAACAAATAAAAAATAAGATAAACTCTCAGGAATAGATAAATAATAACAAAAAATTGTAAAGTGGAGAAAGCGAGAGCGCGCGAATGCACTCAAGCAAACACAAACAGCACAGCACGATGCGTATTTTTTTAAATTGACAAAATAAATCAAAAATAAATCAAAAATAAAAATAAGTGGAAAAGGCGAGAGTGCGCGAGCACACAGGAGCAAAGACAAGCAGCGCAGCTTGATGCGTAGTAAAAAAAATAATAAATAGACAACTGGTCGACCTCATTAGAAATAAAAACCCAAAAGATTAGATAGACAAACAAACAAACACATAAATGTGGAGAGAAGGGCAGTGCGCGCAGGAGCAAAGGTAAACAGCAGACAGACCTGAATCCTTATCTTTACAAGGTCGACCTCAGAACTTTGTTCAGTTTGTCTCGGTGACGGATAATGGAAGGAAGGGCAGGCAACTGGTCGACTTCATTTAAATAAACAAATAAAAAATAAGATAAACTCTCAGGAATAGATAAATAATAACAAAAAATTGTAAAGTGGAGAAAGCGAGAGCGCGCGAATGCACTCAAGCAAACACAAACAGCACAGCACGATGCGTATTTTTTTAAATTGACAAAATAATCAAAAATAAATCAAAAATAAAAATAAGTGGAAAAGGCGAGAGTGCGCGAGCACACAGGAGCAAAGACAAGCAGCGCAGCTTGATGCGTAGTAAAAAAAATAATAAATAGACAACTGGTCGACCTCATTAGAAATAAAAACCCAAAAGATTAGATAGACAAACAAACAAACACATAAATGTGGAGAGAAGGGCAGTGCGCGCAGGAGCAAAGGTAAACAGCAGACAGACCTGAATCCTTATCTTTACAAGGTCGACCTCAGAACTTTGTTCAGTTTGTCTCGGTGACGGATAATGGAAGGAAGGGCAGGCAACTGGTCGACTTCATTTAAATAAACAAATAAAAAATAAGATAAACTCTCAGGAATAGATAAATAATAACAAAAAATTGTAAAGTGGAGAAAGCGAGAGCGCGCGAATGCACTCAAGCAAACACAAACAGCACAGCACGATGCGTATTTTTTTTAAATTGACAAAATAAATCAAAAATAAATCAAAAATAAAAATAAGTGGAAAAGGCGAGAGTGCGCGAGCACACAGGAGCAAAGACAAGCAGCGCAGCTTGATGCGTAGTAAAAAAAATAATAAATAGACAACTGGTCGACCTCATTAGAAATAAAAACCCAAAAGATTAGATAGACAAACAAACAAACACATAAATGTGGAGAGAAGGGCAGTGCGCGCAGGAGCAAAGGTAAACAGCAGACAGACCTGAATCCTTATCTTTACAAGGTCGACCTCAGAACTTTGTTCAGTTTGTCTCGGTGACGGATAATGGAAGGAAGGGCAGGCAACTGGTCGACTTCATTTAAATAAACAAATAAAAAATAAGATAAACTCTCAGGAATAGATAAATAATAACAAAAAATTGTAAAGTGGAGAAAGCGAGAGCGCGCGGATGCACTCAAGCAAACACAAACAGCACAGCACGATGCGAATTTTTTTTTAAATTGACAAAATAAATAAAAAATAAATCAAAAATAAAAATAAGTGGAAAAGGCGAGAGTGCGCGAGCACACAGGAGCAAAGACAAGCAGCGCAGCTTGATGCGTAGTAAAAAAAATAATAAATAGACAACTGGTCGACCTCATTAGAAATAAAAACCCAAAAGATTAGATAGACAAACAAACAAACACATAAATGTGGAGAGAAGGGCAGTGCGGGCAGGAGCAAAGGTAAACAGCAGACAGACCTGAATCCTTATCTTTACAAGGTCGACCTCAGAACTTTGTTCAGTTTTTTTCGGTAACGGATAATGGAAGGAAGCGCAGGCAACTGGTCGACTTCATTTAAATAAACAAATAAAAAATGGGATAAACTCTCAGGAATAGATAAATAATAACAAAAAATTGTAAAGTGGAGAAAGCGAGAGCGCGCGAATGCACTCAAGCAAACACAAACAGCACAGCACGATGCGTATTTTCTTTAAATTGACAAAATTAATCAAAAATAAATCAAAAATAAAAATAAGTGGAAAAGGCGAGAGTGCGCGAGCACACAGGAGCAAAGACAAGCAGCGCAGCTTGATGCGTAGTAAAAAAAATAATAAATAGACAACTGGTCGACCTCATTAGAAATAAAAACCCAAAAGATTACATAGACAAACAAACAAACACATAAATGTGGAGAGAAGGGCAGTGCGCGCAGGAGCAAAGGTAAACAGCAGACAGACCTGAATCCTTATCATTACAAGGCTGACCTCAAAACTTTGTTCAGTTTGTCTCGGTGAGGGATAATGGAAGGAAGGGCAGGCAACTGGTCGACTTCATTTAAATAAACAAATAAAAAATAAGATAAACTCTCAGGAATAGATAAATAATAACAAAAAAATTGTAAAGTGGAGAAAGCGAGAGCGCGCGAATGCACTCAAGCAAACACAAACAGCACTGCACGATGCGTATTTTTTTTAAATTGACAAAATAAATCAAAAATAAATCAAAAATAAAAATAAGTGGAAAAAGGCGAGAGTGCGCGAGCACACAGGAGCAAAGACAAGCAGCGCAGCTTGATGCGTAGTAAAAAAAATAATAAATAGACAACTGGTCGACCTCATTAGAAATAAAAACCCAAAAGATTAGATAGACAAACAAACAAACACATAAATGTGGAGAGAAGGGCAGTGCGCGCAGGAGCAAAGGTAAACAGCAGACAGACCTGAATCCTTATCTTTACAAGGTCGACCTCAGAACTTTGTTCAGTTTGTCTCGGTGACGGATAATGGAAGGAAGGGCAGGCAACTGGTCGACTTCATTTAAATAAACAAATAAAAAATAAGATAAACTCTCAGGAATAGATAAATAATAACAAAAACATTGTAAAGTGGAGAAAGCGAGAGCGCGCGAATGCAGTCAAGCAAACACAAACAGCACAGCACGATGCGTATTTTTTTTTAAATTAAATCAAAAATAAATCAAAAATAAAAATAAGTGGAAAAGGCGAGAGTGCGCGAGCACACAGGAGCAAAGACAAGCAGCGCAGCTTGATGCGTACTAAAAAAAAATAATAAATAGACAACTGGTCGACCTCATTAGAAATAAAAACCCAAAAGATTAGATAGACAAACAAACAAACACATAAATTTGGAGAGAAGGGCAGTGCGCGCAGGAGCAAAGGTAAACAGCAGACAGACCTGAATCCTTATCTTTACAAGGTCGACCTCAGAACTTTGTTCAGTTTGTCTCGGTGACGGATAATGGGAGGAAGGGCAGGCAACTTGTCGACTTCATATAAATAAACAAATAAAAAATAAGATAAACTCTCAGGAATAGATAAATAATAAAAAAAACATTGTAAAGTGGAGAAAGCGAGAGCGCGCGAATGCACTCAAGCAAACACAAACAGCACAGCACGATGCGTATTTTTTTTTAAATTGACAAAATAAATCAAAAATAAATCAAAAATAAAAATAAGTGGAAAAGGCGAGAGTGCGCGAGCACACAGGAGCAAAGACAAGCAGCGCAGCTTGATGCGTAGTAAAAAAAATAATAAATAGACAACTGGTCGACCTCATTAGAAATAAAAACCCAAAAGATTAGATAGACAAACAAACAAACACATAAATGTGGAGAGAAGGGCAGTGCGCGCAGGAGCAAAGGTAAACAGCAGACAGACCTGAATCCTTATCTTTACAAGGTCGACCTCAGAACTTTGTTCAGTTTGTCTCGGTGACGGATAATGGAAGGAAGGGCAGGCAACTGGTCGACTTCATTTAAATAAACAAATAAAAAATAAGATAAACTCTCAGGAATAGATAAATAATAACAAAAACATTGTAAAGTGGAGAAAGCGAGAGCGCGCGAATGCACTCAAGCAAACACAAACAGCACAGCACGATGCGTATTTTTTTTAAATTGACAAAATAAATCAAAAATAAATCAAAAATAAAAATAAGTGGAAAAGGCGAGAGTGCGCGAGCACACAGGAGCAAAGACAAGCAGCGCAGCTTGATGCGTAGTAAAAAAAATAATAAATAGACAACTGGTCGACCTCATTAGAAATAAAAACCCAAAAGATTAGATAGACAAACAAACAAACACATAAATGTGGAGAGAAGGGCAGTGCGCGCAGGAGCAAAGGTAAACAGCAGACAGACCTGAATCCTTATCTTTACAAGGTCGACCTCAGAACTTTGTTCAGTTTGTCTCGGTGACGGATAATGGAAGGAAGGGCAGGCAACTGGTCGACTTCATTTAAATAAACAAATAAAAAATAAGATAAACTCTCAGGAATAGATAAATAATAACAAAAAAATTGTAAAGTGGAGAAAGCGAGAGCGCGCGAATGCACTCAAGCAAACACAAACAGCACAGCACGATGCGAATTTTTTTTTAAAATGGACAAAATAAATCAAAAATAAATCAAAAATAAATATAAGTGGAAAAGGCGAGAGTGCGCGAGCACACAGGAGCAAAGACAAGCATCGCAGCTTGATGCGTAGTAAAACAAATAATAAATAGACAACTGGTCGACCTCATTAGAAATAAAAACCCAAAAGATTAGATAGACAAACAAACAAACACATAAATGTGGAGAGAAGGGCAGTGCGGGCAGGAGCAAAGGTAAACAGCAGACAGACCTGAATCCTTATCTTTACAAGGTCGACCTCAGAACTTTGTTCAGTTTTTTTCGGTAACGGATAATGGAAGGAAGCGCAGGCAACTGGTCGACTTCATTTAAATAAACAAATAAAAAATGGGATAAACTCTCAGGAATAGATAAATAATAACAAAAAATTGTAAAGTGGAGAAAGCGAGAGCGCGCGAATGCACTCAAGCAAACACAAACAGCACAGCACGATGCGTATTTTCTTTAAATTGACAAAATTAATCAAAAATAAATCAAAAATAAAAATAAGTGGAAAAGGCGAGAGTGCGCGAGCACACAGGAGCAAAGACAAGCAGCGCAGCTTGATGCGTAGTAAAAAAAATAATAAATAGACAACTGGTCGACCTCATTAGAAATAAAAACCCAAAAGATTACATAGACAAACAAACAAACACATAAATGTGGAGAGAAGGGCAGTGCGCGCAGGAGCAAAGGTAAACAGCAGACAGACCTGAATCCTTATCATTACAAGGCTGACCTCAAAACTTTGTTCAGTTTGTCTCGGTGACGGATAATGGAAGGAAGGGCAGGCAACTGGTCGACTTCATTTAAATAAACAAATAAAAAATAAGATAAACTCTCAGGAATAGATAAATAATAACAAAAAAATTGTAAAGTGGAGAAAGCGAGAGCGCGCGAATGCACTCAAGCAAACACAAACAGCACAGCACGATGCGTATTTTTTTAAAATTGACAAAATAAATAAAAAATAAATCAAAAATAAAAATAAGTGGAAAAGGCGAGAGTGCGCGAGCACACAGGAGCAAAGACAAGCAGCGCAGCTTGATGCGTAGTAAAAAAAATAATAAATAGACAACTGGTCGACCTCATTAGAAATAAAAACCCAAAAGATTAGATAGACAAACAAACAAACACATAAATGTGGAGAGAAGGGCAGTGCGCGCAGGAGCAAAGGTAAACAGCAGACAGACCTGAATCCTTATCTTTACAAGGTCGACCTCAGAACTTTGTTCAGTTTGTCTCGGTGACGGATAATGGAAGGAAGGGCAGGCAACTGGTCGACTTCATTTAAATAAACAAATAAAAAATGAGATAAACTCTCAGGAATAGATAAATAATAACAAAAAATTGTAAAGTGGAGAAAGCGAGAGCGCGCGAATGCACTCAAGCAAACACAAACAGCACAGCACGATGCGTATTTTCTTTAAATTGACAAAATTAATCAAAAATAAATCAAAAATAAAAATAAGTGGAAAAGGCGAGAGTGCGCGAGCACACAGGAGCAAAGACAAGCAGCGCAGCTTGATGCGTAGTAAAAAAAATAATAAATAGACAACTGGTCGACCTCATTAGAAATAAAAACCCAAAAGATTAGATAGACAAACAAACAAACACATAAATGTGGAGAGAAGGGCAGTGCGCGCAGGAGCAAAGGTAAACAGCAGACAGACCTGAATCCTTATCTTTACAAGGTCGACCTCAGAACTTTGTTCAGTTTGTCTCGGTGACGGATAATGGAAGGAAGGGCAGGCAACTGGTCGACTTCATTTAAATAAACAAATAAAAAATAAGATAAACTCTCAGGAATAGATAAATAATAACAAAAAAATTGTAAAGTGGAGAAAGCGAGAGCGCGCGAATGCACTCAAGCAAACACAAACAGCACAGCACGATGCGAATTTTTTTTTAAAATGGACAAAATAAATAAAAAATAAATCAAAAATAATATAAGTGGAAAAGGCGAGAGTGCGCGAGCACACAGGAGCAAAGACAAGCAGCGCAGCTTGATGCGTAGTAAAAAAAATAATAAATAGACAACTGGTCGACCTCATTAGAAATAAAAACCCAAAAGATTAGATAGACAAACAAACAAACACATAAATGTGGAGAGAAGGGCAGTGCGGGCAGGAGCAAAGGTAAACAGCAGACAGACCTGAATCCTTATCTTTACAAGGTCGACCTCAGAACTTTGTTCAGTTTTTTTCGGTAACGGATAATGGAAGGAAGCGCAGGCAACTGGTCGACTTCATTTAAATAAACAAATAAAAAATGGGATAAACTCTCAGGAATAGATAAATAATAACAAAAAATTGTAAAGTGGAGAAAGCGAGAGCGCGCGAATGCACTCAAGCAAACACAAACAGCACAGCACGATGCGTATTTTCTTTAAATTGACAAAATTAATCAAAAATAAATCAAAAATAAAAATAAGTGGAAAAGGCGAGAGTGCGCGAGCACACAGGAGCAAAGACAAGCAGCGCAGCTTGATGCGTAGTAAAAAAAATAATAAATAGACAACTGGTCGACCTCATTAGAAATAAAAACCCAAAAGATTACATAGACAAACAAACAAACACATAAATGTGGAGAGAAGGGCAGTGCGCGCAGGAGCAAAGGTAAACAGCAGACAGACCTGAATCCTTATCATTACAAGGCTGACCTCAAAACTTTGTTCAGTTTGTCTCGGTGAGGGATAATGGAAGGAAGGGCAGGCAACTGGTCGACTTCATTTAAATAAACAAATAAAAAATAAGATAAACTCTCAGGAATAGATAAATAATAACAAAAAAATTGTAAAGTGGAGAAAGCGAGAGCGCGCGAATGCACTCAAGCAAACACAAACAGCACAGCACGATGCGTATTTTCTTTAAATTGACAAAATTAATCAAAAATAAATCAAAAATAAAAATAAGTGGAAAAGGCGAGAGTGCGCGAGCACACAGGAGCAAAGACAAGCAGCGCAGCTTGATGCGTAGTAAAAAAAATAATAAATAGACAACTGGTCGACCTCATTAGAAATAAAAACCCAAAAGATTAGATAGACAAACAAACAAACACATAAATGTGGAGAGAAGGGCAGTGCGCGCAGCGAGCAAAGGTAAACAGCAGACAGACCTGAATGCTTATCTTTACAAGGTCGACCTCAGAATTTGTTCAGTTTGTCTCGGTGACGGATAATGGAAGGAAGGGCAGGCAACTGGTCGACTTCATTTAAATAAACAAATTAAAAATGGGATAAACTCTCAGGAATAGATAAATAATAACAAAAAATTGTAAAGTGGAGAAAGCGAGAGCGCGCGAATGCACTCAAGCAAACACAAACAGC
>NW_025958627.1:0-47601 GCF_023159225.1 Perognathus longimembris pacificus | reverse complement strand
GTCGACCAGTTGCCTGCCCTTCCTTCCATTATCCGTCACCGAGAAAAACTGAACAAAGTTCTGAGGTCGACCTTGTAAAGATAAGGATTCAGGTCTGTCTGCTGTTTACCTTTGCTCCTGCGCGCACTGCCCTTCTCTCCACATTTATGTGTTTGTTTGTTTGTCTATCTAATCTTTTGGGTTTTTATTTCAAATGAGGTCGACCAGTTGTCTATTTATTATTTCTTTTACTACGCATCAAGCTGCGCTGCTTGTCTTTGCTCCTGTGTGCTCGCGCACTCTCGCCTTTTCCACTTATGTTTATTTTTGATTTATTTTTGATTTATTTTGTCAATTTAAAAAAAAAATACGCATCGTGCTGTGCTGTTTGTGTTTGCTTGAGTGCATTCGCGCGCTCTCGCTTTCTCCACTTTACAATTTTTATGTTATTATTTATCTATTCCTGAGAGTTTATCTTATTTTTTATTTGTTTATTTAAATGAAGTCGACCAGTTGCCTGCCCTTGCTTCCATTATCCGTCACCGAGACAAACTGAACAAAGTTCTGAGGTCGACCTTGTAAAGATAAGGATTCAGGTCTGTCTGCTGTTTACCTTTGCTCCTGCGCGCACTGCCCTTCTCTCCACATTTATGTGTTTGTTTGTTTGTGTATCTAATGTTTTGGGTTTTTATTTCTAATGAGGTCGACCAGTTGTCTATTTATTATTTTTTTTACTACGCATCAAGCTGCGCTGCTTGTCTTTGCTCCTGTGTGCTCGCGCACTCTCGCCTTTTCCACTTATTTTTATTTTTGATTTATTTTTGATTTATTTTGTCAATTTAAAAAAAATACGCATCGTGCTGTGCTGTTTGTGTTTGCTTGAGTGCATTCGCGCGCTCTCGCTTTCTCCACTTTACAATTTTTTTGTTATTATATATCTATTCCTGAGAGTTTATCTTATTTTTTATTTGTTTATTTAAATGAAGTCGACCAGTTGCCTGCCCTTCCTTCCATTATCCGTCACCGAGACAAACTGAACAAAGTTCTGAGGTCGACCTTGTAAAGATAAGGATTCAGGTCTGTCTGCTGTTTACCTTTGCTCCTGCGCGCACTGCCCTTCTCTCCACATTTATGTGTTTGTTTGTTTGTCTATCTAATCTTTTGGGTTTTTATTTCTAATGAGGTCGACCAGTTGTCTATTTATTATTTTTTTTACTACGCATCAAGGTGCGCTGCTTGTCTTTGCTCCTGTGTGCTCGCGCACTCTCGTCTTTTCCACTTATTTTTATTTTTGATTTATTTTGTCAATTTTAAAAAAAAATACGCATCGTGCTGCGCTGTTTGTGTTTGCTTGAGTGCATTCGCGCGCTCTCGCTTTCTCCTCTTTACAATTTTTTTTGTTATTATTTATCTATTCCTGAGAGTTTATCTTATATTTTATTTGTTTATTTAAATGAAGTCGACCAGTTGCCTGCCCTTCCTTCCATTATCCGTCACCGAGAAAAACTGAACAAAGTTCTGAGGTCGACCTTGTAAAGATAAGGATTCAGGTCTGTCTGCTGTTTACCTTTGCTCCTGCGCGCACTGCCCTTCTCTCCACATTTATGTGTTTGTTTGTTTGTCTATCTAATCTTTTGGGTTTTTATTTCTAATGAGGTCGACCAGTTGTCTATTTATTATTTCTTTTACTACGCATCAAGCTGCGCTGCTTGTCTTTGCTCCTGTGTGCTCGCGCACTCTCGCCTTTTCCACTTATTTTTATTTTTGATTTATTTTTGATTTATTTTGTCAATTTTAAAAAAAAATACGCATCGTGCTGTGCTGTTTGTGTTTGCTTGAGTGCATTCGCGCGCTCTCGCTTTCTCCACTTTACAATTTTTATGTTATTATTTATCTATTCCTGAGAGTTTATCTTATTTTTAATTTGTTTATTTAAATGAAGTCGACCAGTTGCCTGCCCTTCCTTCCATTATCCGTCACCGAGACAAACTGAACAAAGTTCTGAGGTCGACCTTGTAAAGATAAGGATTCAGGTCTGTCTGCTGTTTACCTTTGCTCCTGCGCGCACTGCCCTTCTCTCCACATTTATGTGTTTGTTTGTTTGTGTATCTAATGTTTTGGGTTTTTATTTCTAATGAGGTCGACCAGTTGTCTATTTATTATTTTTTTTACTACGCATCAAGCTGCGCTGCTTGTCTTTGCTCCTGTGTGCTCGCGCACTCTCGCCTTTTCCACTTATTTTTATTTTTGATTTATTTTTGATTTATTTTGTCAATTTAAAAAAAATACGCATCGTGCTGTGCTGTTTGTGTTTGCTTGAGTGCATTCGCGCGCTCTCGCTTTCTCCACTTTACAATTTTTTTGTTATTATATATCTATTCCTGAGAGTTTATCTTATTTTTTATTTGTTTATTTAAATGAAGTCGACCAGTTGCCTGCCCTTCCTTCCATTATCCGTCACCGAGACAAACTGAACAAAGTTCTGAGGTCGACCTTGTAAAGATAAGGATTCAGGTCTGTCTGCTGTTTACCTTTGCTCCTGCGCGCACTGCCCTTCTCTCCACATTTATGTGTTTGTTTGTTTGTCTATCTAATCTTTTGGGTTTTTATTTCTAATGAGGTCGACCAGTTGTCTATTTATTATTTTTTTTACTACGCATCAAGGTGCGCTGCTTGTCTTTGCTCCTGTGTGCTCGCGCACTCTCGTCTTTTCCACTTATTTTTATTTTTGATTTATTTTGTCAATTTAAAAAAAAAATACGCATCGTGCTGCGCTGTTTGTGTTTGCTTGAGTGCATTCGCGCGCTCTCGCTTTCTCCTCTTTACAATTTTTTTGTTATTATTTATCTATTCCTGAGAGTTTATATTATATTTTATTTGTTTATTTAAATGAAGTCGACCAGTTGCCTGCCCTTCCTTCCATTATCCGTCACCGAGAAAAACTGAACAAAGTTCTGAGGTCGACCTTGTAAAGATAAGGATTCAGGTCTGTCTGCTGTTTACCTTTGCTCCTGCGCGCACTGCCCTTCTCTCCACATTTATGTGTTTGTTTGTTTGTCTATCTAATCTTTTGGGTTTTTATTTCAAATGAGGTCGACCAGTTGTCTATTTATTATTTCTTTTACTACGCATCAAGCTGCGCTGCTTGTCTTTGCTCCTGTGTGCTCGCGCACTCTCGCCTTTTCCACTTATGTTTATTTTTGATTTATTTTTGATTTATTTTGTCAATTTTAAAAAAAAATACGCATCGTGCTGTGCTGTTTGTGTTTGCTTGAGTGCATTCGCGCGCTCTCGCTTTCTCCACTTTACAATTTTTATGTTATTATTTATCTATTCCTGAGAGTTTATCTTATTTTTTATTTGTTTATTTAAATGAAGTCGACCAGTTGCCTGCCCTTCCTTCCATTATCCGTCACCGAGACAAACTGAACAAAGTTCTGAGGTCGACCTTGTAAAGATAAGGATTCAGGTCTGTCTGCTGTTTACCTTTGCTCCTGCGCGCACTGCCCTTCTCTCCACATTTATGTGTTTGTTTGTTTGTGTATCTAATGTTTTGGGTTTTTATTTCTAATGAGGTCGACCAGTTGTCTATTTATTATTTTTTTTACTACGCATCAAGCTGCGCTGCTTGTCTTTGCTCCTGTGTGCTCGCGCACTCTCGCCTTTTCCACTTATTTTTATTTTTGATTTATTTTTGATTTATTTTGTCAATTTAAAAAAAAATACGCATCGTGCTGTGCTGTTTGTGTTTGCTTGAGTGCATTCGCGCGCTCTCGCTTTCTCCACTTTACAATTTTTTTGTTATTATATATCTATTCCTGAGAGTTTATCTTATTTTTTATTTGTTTATTTAAATGAAGTCGACCAGTTGCCTGCCCTTCCTTCCATTATCCGTCACCGAGACATACTGAACAAAGTTCTGAGGTCGACCTTGTAAAGATAAGGATTCAGGTCTATCTGCTGTTTACCTTTGCTCCTGCGCGCACTGCCCTTCTCTCCACATTTATGTGTTTGTTTGTTTGTCTATCTAATCTTTTGGGTTTTTATTTCTAATGAGGTCGACCAGTTGTCTATTTATTATTTTTTTTACTACGCATCAAGGTGCGCTGCTTGTCTTTGCTCCTGTGTGCTCGCGCACTCTCGTCTTTTCCAATTATTTTTATTTTTGATTTATTTTGTCAATTTTAAAAAAAAATACGCATCGTGCTGCGCTGTTTGTGTTTGCTTGAGTGCATTCGCGCGCTCTCGCTTTCTCCTCTTTACAATTTTTTTTGTTATTATTTATCTATTCCTGAGAGTTTATCTTATATTTTATTTGTTTATTTAAATGAAGTCGACCAGTTGCCTGCCCTTCCTTCCATTATCCGTCACCGAGAAAAACTGAACAAAGTTCTGAGGTCGACCTTGTAAAGATAAGGATTCAGGTCTGTCTGCTGTTTACCTTTGCTCCTGCGCGCACTGCCCTTCTCTCCACATTTATGTGTTTGTTTGTTTGTCTATCTAATCTTTTGGGTTTTTATTTCTAATGAGGTCGACCAGTTGTCTATTTATTATTTCTTTTACTACGCATCAAGCTGCGCTGCTTGTCTTTGCTCCTGTGTGCTCGCGCACTCTCGCCTTTTCCACTTATTTTTATTTTTGATTTATTTTTGATTTATTTTGTCAATTTTAAAAAAAAATACGCATCGTGCTGTGCTGTTTGTGTTTGCTTGAGTGCATTCGCGCGCTCTCGCTTTCTCCACTTTACAATTTTTATGTTATTATTTATCTATTCCTGAGAGTTTATCTTATTTTTAATTTGTTTATTTAAATGAAGTCGACCAGTTGCCTGCCCTTCCTTCCTTTATCCGTCACCGAGACAAACTGAACAAAGTTCTGAGGTCGACCTTGTAAAGATAAGGATTCAGGTCTGTCTGCTGTTTACCTTTGCTCCTGCGCGCACTGCCCTTCTCTCCACATTTATGTGTTTGTTTGTTTGTGTATCTAATGTTTTGGGTTTTTATTTCTAATGAGGTCGACCAGTTGTCTATTTATTATTTTTTTTACTACACATCAAGCTGCGATGCTTGTCTTTGCTCCTGTGTGCTCGCGCACTCTCGCCTTTTCCACTTATTTTTATTTTTGATTTATTTTTGATTTATTTTGTCAATTTAAAAAAAATAGGCATCGTGCTGTGCTGTTTGTGTTTGCTTGAGTGCATTCGCGCGCTCTCGCTTTCTCCACTTTACAATTTTTTTGTTATTATTTATCTATTCCTGAGAGTTTATCTTATTTTTTATTTGTTTATTTAAATGAAGTCGACCAGTTGCCTGCCCTTCCTTCCATTATCCGTCACCGAGACAAACTGAACAAAGTTCTGAGGTCGACCTTGTAAAGATAAGGATTCAGGTCTGTCTGCTGTTTACCTTTGCTCCTGCGCGCACTGCCCTTCTCTCCACATTTATGTGTTTGTTTGTTTGTCTATATAATCTTTTGGGTTTTTATTTCTAATGAGGTCGACCAGTTGTCTATTTATTATTTTTTTTACTACGCATCAAGCTGCGCTGCTTGTCTTTGCTCCTGTGTGCTCGCGCACTCTCGCCTTTCCCAGTTATTTTTATTTTTGATTTATTTTTGATTTATTTTGTCAATTTTAAAAAAAAAATACGCATCGTGCTGTGCTGTTTGTGTTTGCTTGAGTGCATTCGCGCGCTCTCGCTTTCTCCACTTTACAATTTTTTGTTATTATTTATCTATTCCTGAGAGTTTATCTTATTTTTTATTTGTTTATTTAAGTGAAGTCGACCAGTTGCCTGCCCTTCCTTCCATTATCCGTCACCGAGACAAACTGAACAAAGTTCTGAGGTCGACTTGTAAAGATAAGGGTTCAGGTCTGTCTGCTGTTTACCTTTGCTCCTGGGCGCACTGCCCTTCTCCCCACATTTATGTGTTTGTTTGTTTGTCTATCTATTCTTTTGGGTTTTTATTTCTAATGAGGTCGACCAGTTGTCTATTTATTATTTTTATTTTTTTTACTACGCATCAAGCTGCGCTGCTTGTCTTTGCTCCTGTGTGCTCGCGCACTCTCGCCTTTTCCACTTATTTTTATTTTTGATTTATTTTTGATTTATTTTGTCAATTTTTCAAAAAAAATACGCATCGTGCTGTGCTGTTTGTGTTTGCTTGAGTGCATTCGCGCGCTCTCGCTTTCTCCACTTTACAATTTTTTTGTTATTATTTATCTATTCCTGAGAGTTTATCTTATTTTTTATTTGTTTATTTAAATGAAGTCGACCAGTTGCCTGCCCTTCCTTCCATTATCCGTCACCGAGAAAAACTGAACAAATTTCTGAGGTCGACCTTGTAAAGATAAGGATTCAGGTCTGTCTGTTGTTTACCTTTGCTCCTGCCCGCACTGCCCTTCTCTCCACATTTATGTGTTTGTTTGTTTGTCTATCTAATCTTTTGGGTTTTTATTTCTAATGAGGTCGACCAGTTGTCTATTTATTATTTTTTTTACTACGCATCAAGCTGCGCTGCTTGTCTTCCTCCTGTGTGCTCGCGCACTCTCGCCTTTTCCACTTATTTTTATTTTTGATTTATTTTTGATTTATTTTGTCAATTTTAACAAAAAAATACGCATCGTGCTGTGCTGTTTGTGTTTGCTTGAGTGCATTCGCGCGCTCTCGCTTTCTCCACTTTACAATTTTTTTGTTATTATTTATCTATTCCTGAGAGTTTATCTTATTTTTTATTTGTTTATTTAAATGAAGTCGACCAGTTGCCTGCCCTTCCTTCCATTATCCGTCACCGAGACAAACTGAACAAAGTTCTGAGGTCGACCTTGTAAAGATAAGGATTCAGGTCTGTCTGTTGTTTACCTTTGCTCCTGCGCGCACTGCCCTTCTCTCCACATTTATGTGTTTGTTTGTTTGTCTATCTAATCTTTTGGGTTTTTATTTCTAATGAGGTCGACCAGTTGTCTATTTATTATTTTTTTTACTACGCATCATGCTGCGCTGCTTGTCTTTGCTCCTGTGTGCTCGCGCACTCTCGCCTTTTCCACTTATTTTTATTTTTGATTTATTTTTGATTTATTTTGTCAATTTTAACAAAAAATACGCATCGTGCTGTGCTGTTTGTGTTTGCTTGAGTACATTCGCGCGCTCTCGCTTTCTCCACTTTACAATTTTTTTGTTATTATTTATCTATTCCTGAGAGTTTATCTTATTTTTTATTTGTTTATTTAAATGAAGTCGACCAGTTGCCTGCCCTTCCTTCCATTATCCGTCACCGAGACAAACTGAACAAAGTTCTGAGGTCGACCTTGTAAAGATAAGGATTCAGGTCTGTCTGCTGTTTACCTTTGCTCCTGCGCGCACTGCCCTTCTCTCCACATTTATGTGTTTGTTTGTTTGTCTATCTAATCTTTTGGGTTTTTATTTCTAATGAGGTCGACCAGTTGTCTATTTATTATTATTTTTACTACGCATCAAGCTGCGCTGCTTGTCTTTGCTCCTGTGTGCTCGCGCACTCTCGCCTTTTCCACTTATTTTTATTTTTGATTTATTTTTGATTTATTTTGTCAATTTAAAAAAAAATACGCATCGTGCTGTGCTGTTTGTGTTTGCTTGAGTGCATTCGCGCGCTCTCGCTTTCCCCACTTTACAATTTTTTTGTTATTATTTATCTATTCCTGAGAGTTTATCTTATTTTTTATTTGTTTATTTAAATGAAGTCGACCAGTTGCCTTCCCTTCCTTCCATTATCCGTCACCGAGAAAAACTGAACAAAGTTCTGAGGTCGACCTTGTAAAGATAAGGATTCAGGTCTGTCTGCTGTTTACCTTTGCTCCTGCGCGCACTGCCCTTCTCTCCACATTTATGTGTTTGTTTGTTTGTCTATCTAATCTTTTGGGTTTTTATTTCTAATGAGGTCGACCAGTTGTCTATTTATTATTTCTTTTACTACGCATCAAGCTGCGCTGCTTGTCTTTGCTCCTGTGTGCTCGCGCACTCTCGCCTTTTCCACTTATTTTTATTTTTGATTTATTTTTGATTTATTTTGTCAATTTTAAAAAAAAATACGCATCGTGCTGTGCTGTTTGTGTTTGCTTGAGTGCATTGGCGCGCTCTCGCTTTCTACACTTTACAATTTTTATGTTATTATTTATCTATTCCTGAGAGTTTATCTTATTTTTTATTTGTTTATTTAAATGAAGTCGACCAGTTGCCTGCCCTTCCTTCCATTATCCGTCACCGAGACAAACTGAACAAAGTTCTGAGGTCGACCTTGTAAAGATAAGGATTCAGGTCTGTCTGCTGTTTACCTTTGCTCCTGCGCGCACTGCCCTTCTCTCCACATTTATGTGTTTGTTTGTTTGTGTATCTAATGTTTTGGGTTTTTATTTCTAATGAGGTCGACCAGTTGTCTATTTATTATTTTTTTTACTACGCATCAAGCTGCGCTGCTTGTCTTTGCTCCTGTGTGCTCGCGCACTCTCGCCTTTTCCACTTATTTTTATTTTTGATTTATTTTTGATTTATTTTGTCAATTTAAAAAAAATACGCATCGTGCTGTGCTGTTTGTGTTTGCTTGAGTGCATTCGCGCGCTCTCGCTTTCTCCACTTTACAATTTTTTTGTTATTATATATCTATTCCTGAGAGTTTATCTTATTTTTTATTTGTTTATTTAAATGAAGTCGACCAGTTGCCTGCCCTTCCTTCCATTATCCGTCACCGAGACAAACTGAACAAAGTTCTGAGGTCGACCTTGTAAAGATAAGGATTCAGGTCTGTCTGCTGTTTACCTTTGCTCCTGCGCGCACTGCCCTTCTCTCCACATTTATGTGTTTGTTTGTTTGTCTATCTAATCTTTTGGGTTTTTATTTCTAATGAGGTCGACCAGTTGTCTATTTATTATTTTTTTTACTACGCATCAAGGTGCGCTGCTTGTCTTTGCTCCTGTGTGCTCGCGCACTCTCGTCTTTTCCACTTATTTTTATTTTTGATTTATTTTGTCAATTTTTAAAAAAAATACGCATCGTGCTGCGCTGTTTGTGTTTGCTTGAGTGCATTCGCGCGCTCTCGCTTTCTCCTCTTTACAATTTTTTTTGTTATTATTTATCTATTCCTGAGAGTTTATCTTATATTTTATTTGTTTATTTAAATGAAGTCGACCAGTTGCCTGCCCTTCCTTCCATTATCCGTCACCGAGAAAAACTGAACAAAGTTCTGAGGTCGACCTTGTAAAGATAAGGATTCAGGTCTGTCTGCTGTTTACCTTTGCTCCTGCGCGCACTGCCCTTCTCTCCACATTTATGTGTTTGTTTGTTTGTCTATCTAATCTTTTGGGTTTTTATTTCTAATGAGGTCGACCAGTTGTCTATTTATTATTTCTTTTACTACGCATCAAGCTGCGCTGCTTGTCTTTGCTCCTGTGTGCTCGCGCACTCTCGCCTTTTCCACTTATGTTTATTTTTGATTTATTTTTGATTTATTTTGTCAATTTTAAAAAAAAATACGCATCGTGCTGTGCTGTTTGTGTTTGCTTGAGTGCATTCGCGCGCTCTCGCTTTCTCCACTTTACAATTTTTATGTTATTATTTATCTATTCCTGAGAGTTTATCTTATTTTTTATTTGTTTATTTAAATGAAGTCGACCAGTTGCCTGCCCTTCCTTCCATTATCCGTCACCGAGACAAACTGAACAAAGTTCTGAGGTCGACCTTGTAAAGATAAGGATTCAGGTCTGTCTGCTGTTTACCTTTGCTCCTGCGCGCACTGCCCTTCTCTCCACATTTATGTGTTTGTTTGTTTGTGTATCTAATGTTTTGGGTTTTTATTTCTAATGAGGTCGACCAGTTGTCTATTTATTATTTTTTTTACTACGCATCAAGCTGCGCTGCTTGTCTTTGCTCCTGTGTGCTCGCGCACTCTCGCCTTTTCCACTTATTTTTATTTTTGATTTATTTTTGATTTATTTTGTCAATTTAAAAAAAATACGCATCGTGCTGTGCTGTTTGTGTTTGCTTGAGTGCATTCGCGCGCTCTCGCTTTCTCCACTTTACAATTTTTTTGTTATTATATATCTATTCCTGAGAGTTTATCTTATTTTTTATTTGTTTATTTAAATGAAGTCGACCAGTTGCCTGCCCTTCCTTCCATTATCCGTCACCGAGACAAACTGAACAA
The DNA here is from genome assembly GCF_023159225.1 of Perognathus longimembris pacificus. Classification (NCBI taxonomy): domain Eukaryota; kingdom Metazoa; phylum Chordata; class Mammalia; order Rodentia; family Heteromyidae; genus Perognathus; species Perognathus longimembris. Next base: position 37,449 of record NW_025958627.1, on the reverse strand, counting down.
AGTTCTGAGGTCGACCTTGTAAAGATAAGGATTCAGGTCTGTCTGCTGTTTACCTTTGCTCCTGCGCGCACTGCCCTTCTCTCCACATTTATGTGTTTGTTTGTTTGTCTATCTAATCTTTTGGGTTTTTATTTCTAATGAGGTCGACCAGTTGTCTATTTATTATTTTTTTTACTACGCATCAAGGTGCGCTGCTTGTCTTTGCTCCTGTGTGCTCGCGCACTCTCGTCTTTTCCACTTATGTTTATTTTTGATTTATTTTGTCAATTTTAAAAAAAAATACGCATCGTGCTGCGCTGTTTGTGTTTGCTTGAGTGCATTCGCGCGCTCTCGCTTTCTCCTCTTTACAATTTTTTTTGTTATTATTTATCTATTCCTGAGAGTTTATCTTATATTTTATTTGTTTATTTAAATGAAGTCGACCAGTTGCCTGCCCTTCCTTCCATTATCCGTCACCGAGACAAACTGAACAAAGTTCTGAGGTCGACCTTGTAAAGATAAGGATTCAGGTCTGTCTGCTGTTTACCTTTGCTCCTGCGCGCACTGCCCTTCTCTCCACATTTATGTGTTTGTTTGTTTGTCTATCTAATCTTTTGGGTTTTTATTTCTAATGAGGTCGACCAGTTGTCTATTTATTATTTCTTTTACTACGCATCAAGCTGCGCTGCTTGTCTTTGCTCCTGTGTGCTCGCGCACTCTCGCCTTTTCCACTTATGTTTATTTTTGATTTATTTTTGATTTATTTTGTCAATTTTAAAAAAAAATACGCATCGTGCTGTGCTGTTTGTGTTTGCTTGAGTGCATTCGCGCGCTCTCGCTTTCTCCACTTTACAATTTTTATGTTATTATTTATCTATTCCTGAGAGTTTATCTTATTTTTTATTTGTTTATTTAAATGAAGTCGACCAGTTGCCTGCCCTTCCTTCCATTATCCGTCACCGAGACAAACTGAACAAAGTTCTGAGGTCGACCTTGTAAAGATAAGGATTCAGGTCTGTCTGCTGTTTACCTTTGCTCCTGCGCGCACTGCCCTTCTCTCCACATTTATGTGTTTGTTTGTTTGTGTATCTAATGTTTTGGGTTTTTATTTCTAATGAGGTCGACCAGTTGTCTATTTATTATTTTTTTTACTACGCATCAAGCTGCGCTGCTTGTCTTTGCTCCTGTGTGCTCGCGCACTCTCGCCTTTTCCACTTATTTTTATTTTTGATTTATTTTTGATTTATTTTGTCAATTTAAAAAAAAATACGCATCGTGCTGTGCTGTTTGTGTTTGCTTGAGTGCATTCGCGCGCTCTCGCTTTCTCCACTTTACAATTTTTTTGTTATTATATATCTATTCCTGAGAGTTTATCTTATTTTTTATTTGTTTATTTAAATGAAGTCGACCAGTTGCCTGCCCTTCCTTCCATTATCCGTCACCGAGACAAACTGAACAAAGTTCTGAGGTCGACCTTGTAAAGATAAGGATTCAGGTCTGTCTGCTGTTTACCTTTGCTCCTGCGCGCACTGCCCTTCTCTCCACATTTATGTGTTTGTTTGTTTGTCTATCTAATCTTTTGGGTTTTTATTTCTAATGAGGTCGACCAGTTGTCTATTTATTATTTTTTTTACTACGCATCAAGGTGCGCTGCTTGTCTTTGCTCCTGTGTGCTCGCGCACTCTCGTCTTTTCCACTTATTTTTATTTTTGATTTATTTTGTCAATTTTAAAAAAAAATACGCATCGTGCTGCGCTGTTTGTGTTTGCTTGAGTGCATTCGCGCGCTCTCGCTTTCTCCTCTTTACAATTTTTTTTGTTATTATTTATCTATTCCTGAGAGTTTATCTTATATTTTATTTGTTTATTTAAATGAAGTCGACCAGTTGCCTGCCCTTCCTTCCATTATCCGTCACCGAGAAAAACTGAACAAAGTTCTGAGGTCGACCTTGTAAAGATAAGGATTCAGGTCTGTCTGCTGTTTACCTTTGCTCCTGCGCGCACTGCCCTTCTCTCCACATTTATGTGTTTGTTTGTTTGTCTATCTAATCTTTTGGGTTTTTATTTCTAATGAGGTCGACCAGTTGTCTATTTATTATTTCTTTTACTACGCATCAAGCTGCGCTGCTTGTCTTTGCTCCTGTGTGCTCGCGCACTCTCGCCTTTTCCACTTATTTTTATTTTTGATTTATTTTTGATTTATTTTGTCAATTTTAAAAAAAAATACGCATCGTGCTGTGCTGTTTGTGTTTGCTTGAGTGCATTCGCGCGCTCTCGCTTTCTCCACTTTACAATTTTTATGTTATTATTTATCTATTCCTGAGAGTTTATCTTATTTTTTATTTGTTTATTTAAATGAAGTCGACCAGTTGCCTGCCCTTCCTTCCTTTATCCGTCACCGAGACAAACTGAACAAAGTTCTGAGGTCGACCTTGTAAAGATAACGATTCAGGTCTGTCTGCTGTTTACCTTTGCTCCTGCGCGCACTGCCCTTCTCTCCACATTTATGTGTTTGTTTGTTTGTGTATCTAATGTTTTGGGTTTTTATTTCTAATGAGGTCGACCAGTTGTCTATTTATTATTTTTTTTACTACACATCAAGCTGCGCTGCTTGTCTTTGCTCCTGTGTGCTCGCGCACTCTCGCCTTTTCCACTTATTTTTATTTTTGATTTATTTTTGATTTATTTTGTCAATTTAAAAAAAAATACGCATCGTGCTGTGCTGTTTGTGTTTGCTTGAGTGCATTCGCGCGCTCTCGCTTTCTCCACTTTACAATTTTTTTGTTATTATATATCTATTCCTGAGAGTTTATCTTATTTTTTATTTGTTTATTTAAATGAAGTCGACCAGTTGCCTGCCCTTCCTTCCATTATCCGTCACCGAGACAAACTGAACAAAGTTCTGAGGTCGACCTTGTAAAGATAAGGATTCAGGTCTGTCTGCTGTTTACCTTTGCTCCTGCGCGCACTGCCCTTCTCTCCACATTTATGTGTTTGTTTGTTTGTCTATCTAATCTTTTGGGTTTTTATTTCTAATGAGGTCGACCAGTTGTCTATTTATTATTTTTTTTACTACGCATCAAGGTGCGCTGCTTGTCTTTGCTCCTGTGTGCTCGCGCACTCTCGTCTTTTCCACTTATTTTTATTTTTGATTTATTTTGTCAATTTTAAAAAAAAATACGCATCGTGCTGCGCTGTGTGTGTTTGCTTGAGTGCATTCGCGCGCTCTCGCTTTCTCTTTACAATTTTTTGTTATTATTTATCTATTCCTGAGAGTTTATCTTATATTTTATTTGTTTATTTAAATGAAGTCGACCAGTTGCCTGCCCTTCCTTCCATTATCCGTCACCGAGAAAAACTGAACAAAGTTCTGAGGTCGACCTTGTAAAGATAAGGATTCAGGTCTGTCTGCTGTTTACCTTTGCTCCTGCGCGCACTGCCCTTCTCTCCACATTTATGTGTTTGTTTGTTTGTCTATCTAATCTTTTGGGTTTTTATTTCTAATGAGGTCGACCAGTTGTCTATTTATTATTTCTTTTACTACGCATCAAGCTGCGCTGCTTCTCTTTGCTCCTGTGTGCTCGCGCACTCTCGCCTTTTCCACTTATTTTTATTTTTGATTTATTTTTGATTTATTTTGTCAATTTTAAAAAAAAATACGCATCGTGCTGTGCTGTTTGTGTTTGCTTGAGTGCATTCGCGCGCTCTCGCTTTCTCCACTTTACAATTTTTATGTTATTATTTATCTATTCCTGAGAGTTTATCTTATTTTTTATTTGTTTATTTAAATGAAGTCGACCAGTTGCCTGCCCTTCCTTCCTTTATCCGTCACCGAGACAAACTGAACAAAGTTCTGAGGTCGACCTTGTAAAGATAACGATTCAGGTCTGTCTGCTGTTTACCTTTGCTCCTGCGCGCACTGCCCTTCTCTCCACATTTATGTGTTTGTTTGTTTGTGTATCTAATGTTTTGGGTTTTTATTTCTAATGAGGTCGACCAGTTGTCTATTTATTATTTTTTTTACTACACATCAAGCTGCGCTGCTTGTCTTTGCTCCTGTGTGCTCGCGCACTCTCGCCTTTTCCACTTATTTTTATTTTTGATTTATTTTTGATTTATTTTGTCAATTTAAAAAAAATAGGCATCGTGCTGTGCTGTTTGTGTTTCCTTGAGTGCATTCGCGCGCTCTCGCTTTCTCCACTTTACAATTTTTTTGTTATTATTTATCTATTCCTGAGAGTTTATCTTATTTTTTATTTGTTTATTTAAATGAAGTCGACCAGTTGCCTGCCCTTCCTTCCATTATCCGTCACCGAGACAAACTGAACAAAGTTCTGAGGTCGACCTTGTAAAGATAAGGATTCAGGTCTGTCTGCTGTTTACCTTTGCTCCTGCGCGCACTGCCCTTCTCTCCACATTTATGTGTTTGTTTGTTTGTCTATCTAATCTTTTGGGTTTTTATTTCTAATGAGGTCGACCAGTTGTCTATTTATTATTTTTTTTACTACGCATCAAGCTGCGCTGCTTGTCTTTGCTCCTGTGTGCTCGCGCACTCTCGCCTTTCCCAGTTATTTTTATTTTTGATTTATTTTTGATTTATTTTGTCAATTTTAAAAAAAAAATACGCATCGTGCTGTGCTGTTTGTGTTTGCTTGAGTGCATTCGCGCGCTCTCGCTTTCTCCACTTTACAATTTTTTGTTATTATTTATCTATTCCTGAGAGTTTATCTTATTTTTTATTTGTTTATTTAAATGAAGTCGACCAGTTGCCTGCCCTTCCTTCCATTATCCGTCACCGAGACAAACTGAACAAAGTTCTGAGGTCGACTTGTAAAGATAAGGGTTCAGGTCTGTCTGCTGTTTACCTTTGATCCTGGGCGCACTGCCCTTCTCCCCACATTTATGTGTTTGTTTGTTTGTCTATCTATTCTTTTGGGTTTTTATTTCTAATGAGGTCGACCAGTTGTCTATTTATTATTTTTATTTTTTTTACTACGCATCAAGCTGCGCTGCTTGTCTTTGCTCCTGTGTGCTCGCGCACTCTCGCCTTTTCCACTTATTTTTATTTTTGATTTATTTTTGATTTATTTTGTCAATTTTTCAAAAAAAATACGCATCGTGCTGTGCTGTTTGTGTTTGCTTGAGTGCATTCGCGCGCTCTCGCTTTCTCCACTTTACAATTTTTTTGTTATTATTTATCTATTCCTGAGAGTTTATCTTATTTTTTATTTGTTTATTTAAATGAAGTCGACCAGTTGCCTGCCCTTCCTTCCATTATCCGTCACCGAGAAAAACTGAACAAATTTCTGAGGTCGACCTTGTAAAGATAAGGATTCAGGTCTGTCTGTTGTTTACCTTTGCTCCTGCCCGCACTGCCCTTCTCTCCACATTTATGTGTTTGTTTGTTTGTCTATCTAATCTTTTGGGTTTTTATTTCTAATGAGGTCGACCAGTTGTCTATTTATTATTTTTTTTACTACGCATCAAGCTGCGCTGCTTGTCTTCCTCCTGTGTGCTCGCGCACTCTCGCCTTTTCCACTTATTTTTATTTTTGATTTATTTTTGATTTATTTTGTCAATTTTAACAAAAAAATACGCATCGTGCTGTGCTGTTTGTGTTTGCTTGAGTGCATTCGCGCGCTCTCGCTTTCTCCACTTTACAATTTTTTTGTTATTATTTATCTATTCCTGAGAGTTTATCTTATTTTTTATTTGTTTATTTAAATGAAGTCGACCAGTTGCCTGCCCTTCCTTCCATTATCCGTCACCGAGACAAACTGAACAAAGTTCTGAGGTCGACCTTGTAAAGATAAGGATTCAGGTCTGTCTGTTGTTTACCTTTGCTCCTGCGCGCACTGCCCTTCTCTCCACATTTATGTGTTTGTTTGTTTGTCTATCTAATCTTTTGGGTTTTTATTTCTAATGAGGTCGACCAGTTGTCTATTTATTATTTTTTTTAATACGCATCATGCTGCGCTGCTTGTCTTTGCTCCTGTGTGCTCGCGCACTCTCGCCTTTTCCACTTATTTTTATTTTTGATTTATTTTTGATTTATTTTGTCAATTTTAACAAAAAATACGCATCGTGCTGTGCTGTTTGTGTTTGCTTGAGTACATTCGCGCGCTCTCGCTTTCTCCACTTTACAATTTTTTTGTTATTATTTATCTATTCCTGAGAGTTTATCTTATTTTTTATTTGTTTATTTAAATGAAGTCGACCAGTTGCCTGCCCTTCCTTCCATTATCCGTCACCGAGACAAACTGAACAAAGTTCTGAGGTCGACCTTGTAAAGATAAGGATTCAGGTCTGTCTGCTGTTTACCTTTGCTCCTGCGCGCACTGCCCTTCTCTCCACATTTATGTGTTTGTTTGTTTGTCTATCTAATCTTTTGGGTTTTTATTTCTAATGAGGTCGACCAGTTGTCTATTTATTATTATTTTTACTACGCATCAAGCTGCGCTGCTTGTCTTTGCTCCTGTGTGCTCGCGCACTCTCGCCTTTTCCACTTATTTTTATTTTTGATTTATTTTTGATTTATTTTGTCAATTTTAAAAAAAAATACGCATCGTGCTGTGCTGTTTGTGTTTGCTTGAGTGCATTCGCGCGCTCTCGCTTTCCCCACTTTACAATTTTTTTGTTATTATTTATCTATTCCTGAGAGTTTATCTTATTTTTTATTTGTTTATTTAAATGAAGTCGACCAGTTGCCTTCCCTTCCTTCCATTATCCGTCACCGAGACAAACTGAACATAGTTCTGAGGTCGACCTTGTAAAGATAAGGATTCAGGTCTGTGTGCTGTATACCTTTGCTCCTGCGCGCACTGCCCTTCTCTCCACATTTATGTGTCTGTTTGTTTGTCTATCTAATCTTTTGGGTTTTTATTTCTAATGAGGTCGACCAGTTGTCTATTTATTATTATTTTTACTACGCATCAAGCTGCGCTGCTTGTCTTTGCTCCTGTGTGCTCGCGCACTCTCGCATTTTCCACTTATTTTTATTTTTGATTTATTTTTGATTTATTTTGTCAATTTAAAAAAAAATACGCATCGTGCTGTGCTGTTTGTGTTTGCTTGAGTGCATTCGCGCGCTCTCGCTTTCTACACTTTACAATTTTTTTGTTATTATTTATCTATTCCTGAGAGTTTATCTTATTTTTTATTTGTTTATTTAAATGAAGTCGACCAGTTGCCTGCCCTTCCTTCCATTATCCGTCACCGAGACAAACTGAACAAAGTTCTGAGGTCGACCTTTTAAAGATAAGGATTCAGGTCTGTCTGCTGTTTACCGTTGCTCCTGCGTGCACTGCCCTTCTCTCCACATTTATGTTTTTGTTTGTTTGTCTATCTAATCTTTTGGGTTTTTATTTCTAATGAGGTCGACCAGTTGTCTATTTATTATTTTTTTTACTACGCATCAAGCTGCGCTGCTTGTCTTTGCTCCTGTGTGCTCGCGCACTCTCGCCTTTCCCAGTTATTTTTATTTTTGATTTATTTTTGATTTATTTTGTCAATTTTAAAAAAAAATACGCATCGTGCTGTGCTGTTTGTGTTTGCTTGAGTGCATTCGCGCGCTCTCGCTTTCTCCACTTTACAATTTTTTTGTTATTATTTATCTATTCCTGAGAGTTTATCTTATTTTTATTTGTTTATTTAAATGAAGTCGACCAGTTGCCTGCCCTTCCTTCCATTATCCGTCACCGAGACAAACTGAACAAAGTTCTGAGGTCGACCTTGTAAAGATAAGGATTCAGGTCTGTGTGCTGTTTACCTTTGCTCCTGCGCGCACTGCCCTTCTCTCCACATTTATGTGTTTGTTTGTTTGTCTATCTAATCTTTTGGGTTTTTATTTCTAATGAGGTCGACCAGTTGTCTATTTATTATTTTTTTTAGTACGCATCAAGCTGCGCTGCTTGTCTTTGCTCCTGTGTGCTCGCGCACTCTCGCCTTTTCCACTTATTTTTATTTTTGATTTATTTTTGATTTATTTTGTCAATTTAAAAAAAATACGCATCGTGCTGTGCTGTTTGTGTTTGCTTGAGTGCATTCGCGCGCTCTCGCTTTCTCCACTTTACAATTTTTTTGTTATTATTTATCTATTCCTGAGAGTTTATCTTATTTTTTATTTGTTTATTTAAATGAAGTCGACCAGTTGCCTGCCCTTCCTTCCATTATCCGTCACCGAGACAAACTGAACAAAGTTCTGAGGTCGACCTTGTAAAGATAAGGATTCAGGTCTGTCTGCTGTTTACCTTTGCTCCTGCGTGCACTGCCCTTCTCTCCACATTTATGTGTTTGTTTGTTTGTCTATCTAATCTTTTGGGTTTTTATTTCTAATGAGGTCGACCAGTTGTCTATTTATTATTTTTTTTACTACGCATCAAGCTGCGCTGCTTGTCTTTGCTCCTGTGTGCTCGCGCACTCTCGCCTTTTCCACTTATTTTTATTTTTGATTTATTTTTGATTTATTTTGTCAATTTTAAAAAAAAATACGCATCGTGCTTTGCTGTTTGTGTTTGCTTGAGTGCATTCGCGCGCTCTCGCTTTCTCCACTTTACAATTTTTTTGTTATAATTTATCTATTCCTGAGAGTTTATCTTATTTTTTATTTGTTTATTTAAATGAAGTCGACCAGTTGCCTGCCCTTCCTTCCATTATCCGTCACCGAGACAAACTGAACAAATTTCTGAGGTCGACCTTGTAAAGATAAGGATTCAGGTCTGTCTGCTGTTTACCTTTGCTCCTGCGCGCACTGCCCTTCTCTCCACATTTATGTGTTTGTTTGTTTGTCTATCTAATCTTTTGGGTTTTTATTTCTAATGAGGTCGACCAGTTGTCTATTTATTATTTTTTTTTTTACGCATCAAGCTGCGCTGCTTGTCTTTGCTCCTGTGTGCTCGCGCACTCTCGCCTTTTCCACTTATTTTTATTTTTGATTTATTTTTGATTTATTTTGTCAATTTTAAAAAAAAGTACGCATCGTGCTGTGCTGTTTGTGTTTGCTTGAGTGCATTCGCGCGCTCTCGCTTTCTCCACTTTACAATTTTTTGTTATTATTTATCTATTCCTGAGAGTTTATCTTATTTTTTATTTGTTTATTTAAATGAAGTCGACCAGTTGCCTGCCCTTCCTTCCATTATCCGTCACCGAGACAAACTGAACAAAGTTCTGAGGTCGACCTTGTAAAGATAAGGATTCAGGTCTGTCTGCTGTTTACCTTTGCTCCTGCGCGCACTGCCCTTCTCTCCACATTTATGTGTTTGTTTGTTTGTCTATCTAATCTTTTGGGTTTTTATTTCTAATGAGGTCGACCAGTTGTCTATTTATTATTTTTTTTACTACGCATCAAGCTGCGCTGCTTGTCTTTGCTCCTGTGTGCTCGCGCACTCTCGCCTTTTCCACTTATTTTTATTTTTGATTTAATTTTGATTTATTTTGTCAATTTTAACAAAAAAATACGCATCGTGCTGTACTGTTTGTGTTTGCTTGAGTGCATTCGCGCGCTCTCGCTTTCTCCACTTTACAATTTTTTTGTTATTATTTATCTATTCCTGAGAGTTTATCTTATTTTTTATTTGTTTATTTAAATGACGTTGACCAGTTGCCTGCCCTTCCTTCCATTATCCGTCACCGAGACAAACTGAACAAAATTCTGAGGTCGACCTTGTAAAGATAAGGATTCAGGTCTGTCTGCTGTTTACCTTTGCTCCTGCGCGCACTGCCCTTCTCTCCACATTTATGTGTTTGTTTGTTTGTCTATCTAATCTTTTGGGTTTTTATTTCTAATGAGGTCGACCAGTTGTCTATTTATTATTTTTTTTACTACGCATCAAGCTGCGCTGCTTGTCTTTGCTCCTGTGTGCTCGCGCACTCTCGCCTTTTCCACTTATTTTTATTTTTGATTTATTTTGTCAATTTTAAAAAAAAATACGCATCGTGCTGTGCTGTTTGTGTTTGCTTGAGTGCATTCGCGCCCTCTCGCTTTCTCCACTTTACAATTTTTTTGTGATTATTTATCTATTCCTGAGAGTTTATCTTATTTTTTATTTGTTTATTTACATGAAGTCGACCAGTTGCCTGCCCTTCCTTCCATTATCCGTCACCGAGACAAACTGAACAAATTTCTGAGGTCGACCTTGTAAAGATAAGGATTCAGGTCTGTCTGCTTTTTCCCTTTGCTCCTACGCGCACTGCCCTTCTCTCCACATTTATGTGTTTGTTTGTTTGTCTATCTAATCTTTTGGGTTTTTATTTCTAATGAGGTCGACCAGTTTTCTATTTATTATTTTTTTTACTACGCATCAAGCTGCACCGCTTGTCTGTGCTCCTGTGTGCTAACGCACTCTCGCCTTTTCCACTTATTTTTATTTTTGATTTATTTTTGATTTATTTTGTCAATTTAAAAAAAATACACATCGTGCTGTGCTGTTTGTGTTTGCTTGAGTGCATTCGCGCGCTCTCGCTTTCTCCACTTTACAAATTTTTTGTTATTATTTATCTATTCCTGAGAGTGTATCTTATTTTATATTTGTTTATTTAAATGAAGTCGACCAGTTGCCTGCCCTTCCTTCCATTATCCGTCACCGAGACAAACTGAACAAAGTTCTGAGGTCGACCTTGTAAAGATAAGGATTCAGGTCTGTCTACTGTTTACCTATGCTCCTGCGCGCGCTGCCCTTCTCTCCACATTTATGTGTTTGTTTGTTTGTCTATCTAATCTTTTGGGTTTTTTTTTCTAATGAGGTCGACCAGTTGTCTATTTATTATTTTTTTTTACTACGCATCAAGCTGCGCTGCTTGTCTTTGCTCCTGTGTGCTCGCGCACTCTCGCCTTTTCCACTTATTTTAATTTTTGATTAATTTTTGATTTATATTGTCAATTTAAAAAAAAATACGCATCGTGCTGTGCTGTTTGTGTTTGCTTGAGTGCATTCGCGCGCTCTCGCTTTCTCCACTTTACAATTTTTTTGTTATTATTTATCTATTCCTGAGAGTTTATCTTATTTTTTATTTGTTTATGTAAATGAAGTCGACCAGTTGCCTGCCCTTCCTTCCATTATCCGTCACCGAGACAAACTGAACAAAGTTCTGAGGTCGACCTTGTAAAGATAAGGGTCAGGTCTGTCTGCTGTTTACCTTTGCTCCTGCGCGCACTGCCCTTCTCTCCACATTTATGTGTTTGTTTGTCTATCTAATCTTTTGGGTTTTTATTTGTAATGAGGTCGACCATTTGTCTATTTATTATTTTTTTTACTACGCATCAAGCTGCGCTGCTTGTCTTTGCTCCTGTGTGCTCGCGCACACTCGCAATTTCCACTTATTTTTATTTTTGATTTATTTTTGATTTATTTTGTCAATTTTAACAAAAAAATACGCATCGTGCTGTGCTGTTTGTGTTTGCTTGAGTGCATTCGCGCGCTCTCGCTTTCTCCACTTTACAATTTTTTGTTATTATTTATCTATTCCTGAGAGTTTATCTTATTTTTTATTTGTTTATTTAAATGAAGTCGACCAGTTGCCTGCCCTTCCTTCCATTATCCGTCACCGAGACAAACTGAACAAAGTTCTGAGGTCGACCTTGTAAAGATAAGGATTCAGGTCTGTCTGCTGTTTACCTTTGCTCCTGCCCGCACTGCCCTTCTCTCCACATTTATGTGTTTGTTTGTTTGTCTATCTAATCTTTTGGGTTTTTATTTCTAATGAGGTCGACCAGTTGTCTATTTATTATTTTTTTTACTACGCATCAAGCTGCGCTGCTTGTCTTTGCTCCTGTGTGCTCGCACACTCTCGCCTTTCCACTTATTTTTATTTTTGATTTATTTTTGATTTATTTTGTCAATATTAAAAAAAATACGCATCGTGCTGTGCTGTTTGTGTTTGCTTGAGTGCATTCGCGCGCTCTCCCTTTCTCCACTTTACAATTTTGTTGTTATTATTTATCTACTCCTGAGAGTTTATCTTATTTTTTATTTGTTTATTTAAATGAAGTCGACCAGTTGCCTGCCCTTCCTTCCATTATCCGTCACCGAGACAAACTGAACAAAGTTCTGAGGTCGACCTTGTAAAGATAAGGATTCAGGTCTGTCTGCTGTTTACCTTTGCTCCTGCGCGCACTGCCCTTCTCTCCACATTTATGTGTTTGTTTGTTTGTCTATCTAATCTTTTGGGTTTTTATTTCTAATGAGGTCGACCAGTTTTCTATTTATTATTTTTTTTACTACGCATCAAGCTGCGCTGCTTGTCTTTGCTCCTGTGTGCTCGCGCACTCTCGCCGTTTCCACTTATTTTTATTTTTGATTTATTTTTGATTTCTTTTGTCAATTTAAAAAAAATACGCATCGTGCTGTGCTGTTTGTGTTTGCTTGAGTGCATTCGCGTGCTCTCGCTTTCTCCACTTTACAATTTTTTTGTTATTATTTATCTATTCCTGAGAGTTTATCTTATTTTTTATTTGTTTATGTAAATGAAGTCGACCAGTTGCCTGCCCTTCCTTCCATTATCCGTCACCGAGACAAACTGAACAAAGTTCTGAGGTCGACCTTGTAAAGATAAGGGTCAGGTCTGTCTGCTGTTTACCTTTGCTCCTGCGCGCACTGCCCTTCTCTCCACATTTATGTGTTTGTTTGTCTATCTAATCTTTTGGGTTTTTATTTGTAATGAGGTCGACCATTTGTCTATTTATTATTTTTTTTACTACGCATCAAGCTGCGCTGCTTGTCTTTGCTCCTGTGTGCTCGCGCACACTCGCAATTTCCACTTATTTTTATTTTTGATTTATTTTTGATTTATTTTGTCAATTTTAACAAAAAAATACGCATCGTGCTGTGCTGTTTGTGTTTGCTTGAGTGCATTCGCGCGCTCTCGCTTTCTCCACTTTACAATTTTTTGTTATTATTTATCTATTCCTGAGAGTTTATCTTATTTTTTATTTGTTTATTTAAATGAAGTCGACCAGTTGCCTGCCCTTCCTTCCATTATCCGTCACCGAGACAAACTGAACAAAGTTCTGAGGTCGAACTTGTAAAGATAAGGATTCAGGTCTGTCTGCTGTTTACCTTTGCTCCTGCCCGCACTGCCCTTCTCTCCACATTTATGTGTTTGTTTGTTTGTCTATCTAATCTTTTGGGTTTTTATTTCTAATGAGGTCGACCAGTTGTCTATTTATTATTTTTTTTACTACGCATCAAGCTGCGCTGCTTGTCTTTGCTCCTGTGTGCTCGCACACTCTCGCCTTTCCACTTATTTTTATTTTTGATTTATTTTTGATTTATTTTGTCAATATTAAAAAAAATACGCATCGTGCTGTGCTGTTTGTGTTTGCTTGAGTGCATTCGCGCGCTCTCGCTTTCTCCACTTTACAATTTTGTTGTTATTATTTATCTACTCCTGAGAGTTTATCTTATTTTTTATTTGTTTATTTAAATGAAGTCGACCAGTTGCCTGCCCTTCCTTCCATTATCCGTCACCGAGACAAACTGAACAAAGTTCTGAGGTCGACCTTGTAAAGATAAGGATTCAGGTCTGTCTGCTGTTTACCTTTGCTCCTGCGCGCACTGCCCTTCTCTCCACATTTATGTGTTTGTTTGTTTGTCTATCTAATCTTTTGGGTTTTTATTTCTAATGAGGTCGACCAGTTTTCTATTTATTATTTTTTTTACTACGCATCAAGCTGCGCTGCTTGTCTTTGCTCCTGTGTGCTCGCGCACTCTCGCCGTTTCCACTTATTTTTATTTTTGATTTATTTTTGATTTCTTTTGTCAATTTAAAAAAAATACGCATCGTGCTGTGCTGTTTGTGTTTGCTTGAGTGCATTCGCGTGCTCTCGCTTTCTCCACTTTACAATTTTTTTGTTATTATTTATCTATTCCTGAGAGTTTATCTTATTTTTTATTTGTTTATTTAAATGAAGTCGACCAGTTGCCTGCCCTTCCTTCCATTATCCGTCACCGAGACAAACTGAACAAAGTACTGAGGTCGACCTTGTAAAGATAAGGATTCAGGTCTGTCTGCTGTTTACCTTTGCTCCTGCGCTCACTGCCCTTCTCTCCACATTTATGTGTTTGTTTGTTTGTCTATCTAATCTTTTGGGTTTTTATTTCTACTGAGGTCGACCAGTTGTCTATTTATTATTTTTTTTACTACGCATCAAGCTGCGCTGCTTGTCTTTGCTCCTGTGTGCTCGCGCACTCTCGCCTTTTCCACTTATTTTTATTTTTTATTTATTTTGTCAATTTTAACAAAAAAATACGCATCGTGCTGTGCTGTTTGTGTTTGCTAGAGTGCATTCGCGCGCTCTCGCTTTCTCCACTTTACAAATTTTGTTATTATTTATCTATTCCTGAGAGTTTATCTTATTTTTTATTTGTTTATTTAAATGAAGTCGACCAGTTGCCTGCCCTTCCTTCCATTATCCGTCACCGAGACAAACTGAACAAAGTTCTGAGGTCGACCTTGTAAAGGTAAGGATTCAGGTCTGTCTGCTGTTTACCTTTGCTCCTGCGCGCACTGCCCTTCTCTCCACATTTATGTGTTTGTTTGTTTGTCTATCTAATCTTCTGGGTTTTTATTTCTAATGAGGTCGACCAGTTGTCTATTTATTATTTTTTTTACTACGCATCAACCTGCGCTGCTTGTGTTTGCTCCTGTGTGCTCGCGCACTCTCGCCTTTTCCACTTATTTTTATATTTGATTTATTTTTGATTTATTTTGTCAATTTTTTTAAAAAAATACGCATCGTGCTGTGCTGTTTATGTTTGCTTGAGTGCATTCGCGCGCTCTCGCTTTCTCCACTTTACAAATTTTTTGTTATTATTTATCTATTCCTGAGAGTTTATCTTATTTTTTATTTGTTTATTTAAATGAAGTCGACCAGTTGCCTGCCCTTCCTTCCATTATCCGTCACCGCGACAAACTGAACAAAGTTCTGAGGTCGACCTTGTAAAGATAAGGATTCAGGTCTGTCTGCTTTTTCCCTATGCTCCTGCGCGCACTGCACTTCTCTCCACATTTATGTGTTTGTTTGTTTGACTATCTAATCTTTTGGGTTTTTATTTCTAATGAGGTCGACCAGTTTTCTATTTATTATTTTTTTTACTACGCATCAAGCTGCGCTGCTTGTCTTTGCTCCTGTGTGCTCGCGCACTCTCGCCTTTTCCACTTATTTTTATTTTTGATTTATTTTTGATTTATTTTGTCAATTTTAAAAAAAAA
Source organism: Perognathus longimembris pacificus (assembly GCF_023159225.1). Classification (NCBI taxonomy): domain Eukaryota; kingdom Metazoa; phylum Chordata; class Mammalia; order Rodentia; family Heteromyidae; genus Perognathus; species Perognathus longimembris. Next base: position 22,264 of record NW_025958627.1, on the reverse strand, counting down.
TACGCATCGTGCTGTGCTGTTTGTGTTTGCTTGAGTGCATTCGCGCGCTCTCGCTTTCTCCACTTTACAATTTTTTTGTTATTATTTATCTATTCCTGAGAGTTTATCTTATTTTTTATTTGTTTATTTAAATTAAGTCGACCAGTTGCCTGCCCTTCCTTCCATTATCCGTCACCGAGACAAACTGAACAAAGTTCTGAGGTCGACCTTGTAAAGATAAGGATTCAGGTCTGTCTGCTGTTTACCTTTGCTCCTGCGCGCACTGCCCTTCTCTCCACATTTATGTGTTTGTTTGTTTGTCTATCTAATCTTTTGGGTTTTTATTTCTACTGAGGTCGACCAGTTGTCTATTTATTATTTTTTTTACTACGCATCAAGCTGCGCTGCTTGTCTTTGCTCCTGTGTGCTCGCGCACTCTCGCCTTTTCCACTTATTTTTATTTTTGATTTATTTTGTCAATTTTAACAAAAAAATACGCAACGTGCTGTGCTGTTTGTGTTTGCTAGAGTGCATTCGCGCGCTCTCGCTTTCTCCACTTTACAAATTTTGTTATTATTTATCTATTCCTGAGAGTTTATCTTATTTTTTATTTGTTTATTTAAATGAAGTCGACCAGTTGCCTGCCCTTCCTTCCATTATCCGTCACCGAGACAAACTGAACAAAGTTCTGAGGTCGACCTTGTAAAGGTAAGGATTCAGGTCTGTCTGCTGTTTACCTTTGCTCCTGCGCGCACTGCCCTTCTCTCGACATTTATGTGTTTGTTTGTTTGTCTATCTAATCTTTTGGGTTTTTATTTCTAATGAGGTCGACCAGTTGTCTATTTATTATTTTTTTTACTACGCATCAAGCTGCGCTGCTTGTCTTTGCTCCTGTGTGCTCGCGCACTCTCGCCTTTTCCACTTATTTTAATTTTTGATTTATTTTTGATTTATTTTGTCAATTTTAACAAAAAAATACGCATCGTGCTGTGCTGTTTGTGTTTGCTTGAGTGCATTCGCGCGCTCTCGCTTTCTCCACTTTACAAATTTTTTGTTATTATTTATCTATTCCTGAGAGTTTATCTTATTTTTCATTTGTTTATTTAAATGAAGTCGACCAGTTGCCTGCCCTTCCTTCCATTATCCGTCACCGAGACAAACTGAACAAAGTTCTGAGGTCGACCTTGTAAAGATAAGGATTCAGGTCTGTCTGCTGTTTACCTTTGCTCCTGCGCGCACTGCCCTTCTCTCCACATTTATGTGTTTGTTTGTTTGTCTATCTAATCTTTTGGGTTTTTATTTCTAATGAGGTCGACCAGTTTTCTATTTATTATTTTTTTTACTACGCATCAAGCTGCGCTGCTTGTCTTTGCTCCTGTGTGCTCGCGCACTCTCGCCGTTTCCACTTATTTTTATTTTTGATTTATTTTTGATTTCTTTTGTCAATTTAAAAAAAATACGCATCGTGCTGTGCTGTTTGTGTTTGCTTGAGTGCATTCGCGTGCTCTCGCTTTCTCCACTTTACAATTTTTTTGTTATTATTTATCTATTCCTGAGAGTTTATCTTATTTTTTATTTGTTTATTTAAATGAAGTCGACCAGTTGCCTGCCCTTCCTTCCATTATCCGTCACCAAGACAAACTGAACAAAGTACTGAGGTCGACCTTGTAAAGATAAGGATTCAGGTCTGTCTGCTGTTTACCTTTGCTCCTGCGCTCACTGCCCTTCTCTCCACATTTATGTGTTTGTTTGTTTGTCTATCTAATCTTTTGGGTTTTTATTTCTACTGAGGTCGACCAGTTGTCTATTTATTATTTTTTTTACTACGCATCAAGCTGCGCTGCTTGTCTTTGCTCCTGTGTGCTCGCGCACTCTCGCCTTTTCCACTTATTTTTATTTTTTATTTATTTTGTCAATTTTAACAAAAAAATACGCATCGTGCTGTGCTGTTTGTGTTTGCTAGAGTGCATTCGCGCGCTCTCGCTTTCTCCACTTTACAAATTTTGTTATTATTTATCTATTCCTGAGAGTTTATCTTATTTTTTATTTGTTTATTTAAATGAAGTCGACCAGTTGCCTGCCCTTCCTTCCATTATCCGTCACCGAGACAAACTGAACAAAGTTCTGAGGTCGACCTTGTAAAGGTAAGGATTCAGGTCTGTCTGCTGTTTACCTTTGCTCCTGCGCGCACTGCCCTTCTCTCCACATTTATGTGTTTGTTTGTTTGTCTATCTAATCTTCTGGGTTTTTATTTCTAATGAGGTCGACCAGTTGTCTATTTATTATTTTTTTTACTACGCATTAACCTGCGCTGCTTGTGTTTGATCCTGTGTGCTCGCGCACTCTCGCCTTTTCCACTTATTTTTATATTTGATTTATTTTTGATTTATTTTGTCAATTTTTTTTAAAAAAATACGCATCGTGCTGTGCTGTTTATGTTTGCTTGAGTGCATTCGCGCGCTCTCGCTTTCTCCACTTTACAATTTTTTGTTATTATTTATCTATTCCTGAGAGTTTATCTTATTTTTTATTTGTTTATTTAAATGAAGTCGACCAGTTGCCTGCCCTTCCTTCCATTATCCGTCACCGCGACAAACTGAACAAAGTTCTGAGGTCGACCTTGTAAAGATAAGGATTCAGGTCTGTCTGCTTTTTCCCTATGCTCCTGCGCGCACTGCACTTCTCTCCACATTTATGTGTTTGTTTGTTTGACTATCTAATCTTTTGGGTTTTTATTTCTAATGAGGTCGACCAGTTGTCTATTTATTATTTTTTTTACTACGCATCAAGCTGCGCTGCTTGTCTTTGCTCCTGTGTGCTCGCGCACTCTCGCCTTTTCCACTTATTTTTATTTTTGATTTATTTTTGATTTATTTTGTCAATTTTAAAAAAAAATACGCATCGTGCTGTGCTGTTTGTGTTTGCTTGAGTGCATTCGCGCGCTCTCGCTTTCTCCACTTTACAATTTTTTTGTTATTATTTATCTATTCCTGAGAGTTTATCTTATTTTTTATTTGTTTATTTAAATTAAGTCGACCAGTTGCCTGCCCTTCCTTCCATTATCCGTCACCGAGACAAACTGAACAAAGTTCTGAGGTCGACCTTGTAAAGATAAGGATTCAGGTCTGTCTGCTGTTTACCTTTGCTCCTGCGTGCACTGCCCTTCTCTCCACATTTATGTGTTTGTTTGTTTGTCTATCTAATCTTTTGGGTTTTTATTTCTACTGAGGTCGACCAGTTGTCTATTTATTATTTTTTTTACTACGCATCAAGCTGCGCTGCTTGTCTTTGCTCCTGTGTGCTCGCGCACTCTCGCCTTTTCCACTTTTTTTTATTTTTGATTTATTTTGTCAATTTTAACAAAAAAATACGCATCGTGCTGTGCTGTTTGTGTTTGCTAGAGTGCATTCGCGCGCTCTCGCTTTCTCCACTTTACAAATTTTGTTATTATTTATCTATTCCTGAGAGTTTATCTTATTTTTTATTTGTTTATTTAAATGAAGTCGACCAGTTGCCTGCCCTTCCTTCCATTATCCGTCACCGAGACAAACTGAACAAAGTTCTGAGGTCGACCTTGTAAAGGTAAGGATTCAGGTCTGTCTGCTGTTTACCTTTGCTCCTGCGCGCACTGCCCTTCTCTCGACATTTATGTGTTTGTTTGTTTGTCTATCTAATCTTTTGGGTTTTTATTTCTAATGAGGTCGACCAGTTGTCTATTTATTATTTTTTTTACTACGCATCAAGCTGCGCTGCTTGTCTTTGCTCCTGTGTGCTCGCGCACTCTCGCCTTTTCCACTTATTTTTATTTTTGATTTATTTTGTCAATTTAAAAAAAATACGCATCGTGCTGTGCTGTTTGTGTTTGCTTGAGTGCATTCGCGCGCTCTCGCTTTCTCCACTTTACAATTTTTTGTTATTATTTATCTATTCCTGAGAGTTTATCTTATTTTTTATTTGTTTATTTAAATGAAGTCGACCTGTTGCCTGCCCTTCCTTCCATTATCCGTCACCAAGACAAACTGAACAAAGTTCTGAGGTCGACCTTGTAAAGATAAGGATTCAGGTCTGTCTGCTGTTTACCTTTGCTCCTGCGCGCACTGCCCTTCTCTCCACATTTATGTGTTTGTTTGTTTGTCTATCTAATCTTTTGGGTTTTGATTTCCTATGAGGTCGACCAGTTGTCTATTTATTATTTTTTTTACTACGCATCAAGCTGCGCTGCTTGTCTTTGCTCCTGTGTGCTCGCGCACTCTCGCCTTTTCCACTTATTTGTATTTTTGATTTATTTTTGATTTATTTTGTCAATTTAAAAAAAAATACGCATCGTGCTGTGCTGTTTGTGTTTGCTTGAGTGCATTCGCGCGCTCTCGCTTTCTCCACTTTACAATTTTTTGTTATTATTTATCTATTCCTGAGAGTTTATCTTATTTTTTATTTGTTTATTTAAATGAAGTCGACCAGTTGCCTGCCCTTCCTTCCATTATCCGTCACCGAGACAAACTGAACAAAGTTCTGAGGTCGACCTTGTAAAGATAAGGATTCAGGTCTGTCTGCTGTTTACCTTTGCTCCTGCGCGCACTGCCCTTCTCTCCACATTTATGTGTTTGTTTGTTTGTCTATCTAATCTTTTGGGTTTTTATTTCTAATGAGGTCGACCAGTTGTCTATGTATTATTTTTTTTACTACGCATCAAGCTGCGCTGCTTGTCTTAACTCCTGTGTGCTCGCGCACTCTCTCCTTTTCCACTTATTTTTATTTTCGATTTATTTTTGATTTATTTTGTCAATTTAAAAAAAATACGCATCGTGCTGTGCTGTTTGTGTTTGCTTGAGTGCATTCGCGCGCTCTCGCTTTCTCCACTTTACAATTTTTTGTTATTATTTATCTATTCCTGAGAGTTTATCTTATTTTTTATTTGTTTATTTAAATGAAGTCGACCAGTTGCCTGCCCTTCCTTCCATTATCCGTCACCGAGACAAACTGAACAAAGTTCTGAGGTCGACCTTGTAAAGATAAGGATTCAGGTCTGTCTGCTGTTTACCTTTGCTCCTGCTCGCACTGCCATTTTCTCCACATTTATGTGTTTGTTTGTTTGTCTATCTAATCTTTTGGGTTTTTATTTCTAATGAGGTCGACCAGTTGTCTATTTATTATTTTCTTTACTACGCATCAAGCTGCGCTGCTTGTCTTTGCTCCTGTCGGCTCGCGCACTCTCGCCTTTTCCACTTATTTTTATTTTTGATTTATTTTTGATCTATTTTGTCAATTTAAAGAAAAAATACGCATCGTGCTGTGCTGTTTGTGTTTGCATGAGTGCATTCGCGCGCTCTTGCTTTCTCCACTTTACAATTTTTTTGTTATTATTTATCTATTCCTGAGAGTTTATCTTATTTTTTATCTGTTTATTTAAATGAAGTCGACCAGTTGCCTGCCCTTCCTTCCATTATCCGTCACCGAGACAAACTGAACAAAGTTCTGAGGTCGACCTTGTAAAGATAAGGATTCAGGTCTGTCTGCTGTTTACCTTTGCTCCTGCGCGCACTGCCCTTCTCTCCACATTTATGTGTTTGTTTGTTTGTCTATCTAATCTTTTGTGTTTTTATTTCTAGTGAGGTCGACCAGTTGTCTATTTATTATTTTTTTTACTACGCATCAAGCTGCGCTGCTTCTCTTTGCTCCTGTGTGCTCGCGCACTCTCGCCTTTTCCACTTATTTTTATTTTTGATTTATTTTTGATTTATTTTTTCAATTTAAAAAAAATACGCATCGTGCTGTGCTGTTTGTGTTTGCTTGAGGGCATTCGCGCGCTCTCGCTTTCTCCACTTTACAATTTTTTTGTTATTATTTATCTATTCCTGAGAGTTTATCTTATTTTTTATTTGTTTATTTAAATGAAGTCGACCAGTTGCCTGCCCTTCCTTCCATTATCCGTCACCGAGACAAACTGAACAAAGTTCTGAGGTCGACCTTGTAAAGGTAAGGATTCAGGTCTGTCTGCTGTTTACCTTTGCTCCTGCGCGCACTGCCCTTCTCTCCACATTAATGTGTTTGTTTGTTTGTCTATCTAATCTTTTGGGTTTTTATTTCTAATGAGGTCGACCAGTTGTCTATTTATTTTTTTTTTTACTACGCATCAAGCTGCGCTGCTTGTCTTTGCTCCTGTGTGCTCGCGCACTCTCGCCTTTTCCACTTATTTTTATTTTTGATTTATTTTTGATTGATTTTGTCAATTTAAAAAAAATACGCATCGTGCTGTGCTGTTTGTGTTTGCTTGAGTGCATTCGCGCGCTCTCGCTTTCTCCACTTTACAATGTTTTTGTTATTATTTATGTATTCCTGAGAGTTTATCTTATTTTTTATTTGTTTATTTAAATGAAGTCGACCAGTTGCCTGCCCTTCCTTCCATTATCCGTCACCGAGACAAACTGAACAAAGTTCTGATGTCGACCTTGTAAAGATAAGGATTCAGGTCTGTCTGCTGTTTACCTTTGCTCCTGCGCGCACTGCCCTTCTCTCCACATTTATGTGTTTGTTTGTTTGTCTATCTAATCTTTTGGGTTTTTATTTCTAATGAGGTCGACCAGTTGTCTATTTATTATTTTTTTTACTACGCATCAACCTGTGCTGCTTGTCTTTGCTCCTGTGTGCTCGCGCACTCTAGCCTTTTCCACTTATTTTTATTTTTGATTTATTTTGTCAATTTAAAAAAAAATACGCATCGTGCTGTGCTGTTTGTGTTTGCTTGAGTGCATTCGCACGCTCTCGCTTTCTCCACTTTACAATGTTTTTGTTATTATTTATCTATTCCTGAGAGTTTATCTTATTTTTTATTTGTTTATTTAAATGAAGTCGACCAGTTGCCTGCCCTTCCTTCCATTATCCGTCACCGAGACAAACTGAACAAAGTTCTGAGGTCGACCTTGTAAAGATAAGGATTCAGGTCTGTCTGCTGTTTACCTTTGCTCCTGCGCGCACTGCCCTTCTCTCCACATTTATGTGTTTGTTTGTTTGTCTATCTAATCTTTTGGGTTTTTATTTCTAATGAGGTCGACCAGTTGTCTATTTATTATTTTTTTTACTACGCATCAAGATGCGCTGCTTGTCTTTGCTCCTGTGTGCTCGCGCACTCTCGCCTTTTCCACTTATTTGTATTTTTGATTTATTTTTGATTTATTTTGTCAATTTTAAAAAAAATACGCATCGTGCTGTGCTGTTTGTGTTTGCTTGTGTGCATTCGCGCGCTCTCGCTTTCTCCACTTTACAATTTTTTTGTTATTATTTATCTATTCCTGAGAGTTTATCTTATTTTTTATTTGTTTATTTAAATGAAGTCGACCAGTTGCCTGCCCTTCCTTCCATTATCCGTCACCGACACAAACTGAACAAAGTTCTGAGGTCGACCTTGTAAAGATAAGGATTCAGGTCTCTCTGCTGTTTACCTTTGCTCCTGCGCGCACTGCCATTCTCTCCACATTTATGTGTTTGTTTGTTTGTCTATCTAATCTTTTGGGTTTTTAATTCTAATGAGGTCGACCAGTTGTCTATTTATTATTTTTTTTACTACGCATCAAGCTGCGCTGCTTGTCTTTGCTCCTGTGTGCTCGCGCACTCTCGCCTTTTCCACTTATTTTTATTTTTGATTTATTTTGTCAATTTAAAAAAAATACGCATCGTGCTGTGCTGTTTGTGTTTGCTTGAGTGCATTCGCGCGCTCTCGCTTTCTCCACTTTACAATTTTTTGTTATTATTTATCTATTCCTGAGAGTTTATCTTATTTTTTATTTGTTTATTTAAATGAAGTCGACCTGTTGCCTGCCCTTCCTTCCATTATCCGTCACCAAGACAAACTGAACAAAGTTCTGAGGTCGACCTTGTAAAGATAAGGATTCAGGTCTGTCTGCTGTTTACCTTTGCTCCTGCGCGCACTGCCCTTCTCTCCACATTTATGTGTTTGTTTGTTTGTCTATCTAATCTTTTGGGTTTTGATTTCCTATGAGGTCGACCAGTTGTCTATTTATTATTTTTTTTACTACGCATCAAGCTGCGCTGCTTGTCTTTGCTCCTGTGTGCTCGCGCACTCTCGCCTTTTCCACTTATGTTTATTTTTGATTTATTTTTTATTTATTTTGTCAATTTAAAAAAAAATACGCATCGTGCTGTGCTGTTTGTGTTTGCTTGAGTGCATTCGCGCGCTCTCGCTTTCTCCACTTTACAATTTTTTTGTTATTATTTATCTATTCCTGAGAGTTTATCTTATTTTTTATTTGTTTATTTAAATGAAGTCGACCAGTTGCCTGCTCTTCCTTCCATTATCCGTCACCGAGACAAACTGAACAAAGTTCTGAGGTCGACCTTGTAAAGATAAGGATTCAGGTCTGTCTGCTGTTTACCTTTGCTCCTGCGCGCACTGCCCTTCTCTCCACATTTATGTGTTTGTTTGTTTGTCTATCTAATCTTTTGGGTTTTGATTTCCTATGAGGTCGACCAGTTGTCTATTTATTATTTTTTTTACTACGCATCAAGCTGCGCTGCTTGTCTTTGCTCCTGTGTGCTCGCGCACTCTCGCCTTTTCCACTTATGTTTATTTTTGATTTATTTTTTATTTATTTTGTCAATTTAAAAAAAAATACGCATCGTGCTGTGCTGTTTGTGTTTGCTTGAGTGCATTCGCGCGCTCTCGCTTTCTCCACTTTACAATTTTTTTGTTATTATTTATCTATTCCTGAGAGTTTATCTTATTTTTTATTTGTTTATTTAAATGAAGTCGACCAGTTGCCTGCTCTTCCTTCCATTATCCGTCACCGAGACAAACTGAACAAAGTTCTGAGGTCGACCTTGTAAAGATAAGGATTCAGGTCTGTCTGCTGTTTACATTTGCTCCTGCGCGCACTGCCCTTCTCTCCACATTTATGTGTTTGTTTGTTTGTCTATCTAATCTTTTGGGTTTTTATTTCTAATGAGGTCGCCAAGTTGTCTATTTATTATTTTTTTTACTACGCATCAAGCAGCGCTGCTTGTCTTTGCTCCTGTGTGCTCGCGCACTCTCACCTTTTACACTTATTTTTATTTTTGATTTATTTTTGATTTATTTTGTCAATTTAAAAAAAATACGCATCGTGCTGTGCTGTTTGTGTTTGCTTGAGTGCATTCGCGCGCTCTCGCTTTCTCCACTTTACAATTTTTTTTTATTATTTATCTATTCCTGAGAGTTTATCTTATTTTTTATTTGTTTACTTAAATGAAGTCGACCAGTTCCCTGCCCTTCCTTCCATTATCCGTCACCGAGACAAACTGAACAAAGTTCTGAGGTCGACCTTGTAAAGATAAGGATTCAGGTCTGTCTGCTGTTTACATTTGCTCCTGCACGCACTGCCCTTCTCTCCACATTTATGTGTTTGTTTGTTTGTCTATCTAATCTTTTGGGTTTTTATTTCTAATGAGGTCGACCAGTTGTCTATTTATTATTTTTTTTACTACGCATCAAGCTGCGTTGCTTGTCTTTGCTCCTGTGTGATCGCGCACTCTCGCCTTTTCCACTTATTTTTATTTTTGATTTATTTTGTCAATTTAAAAAAAATACGCATCGTGCTGTGCTGTTGTGTTTGCTTGAGTGCATTCGCGCGCTCTCGCTTTCTCCACTTTACAATTTTGTTGTTATTATTTATCTATTCCTGAGAGTTTATCTTATTTTTTATTTGTTTATTTAAATGAAGTCGACCAGTTGCCTGCCCTTCCTTCCATTATCCGTCACCGAGACAAACTGAACAAAGTTCTGAGGTCGACCTTGTAAAGATAAGGATTCAGGTCTGTCTGCTGTTTACCTTTGCTCCTGCGCGCACTGCCCTTCTCTCCACATTTATGTGTTTGTTTGTTTGTCTATCTAATCTTTTGGGTTTTTATTTCTAATGAGGCCGACCAGTTGTCTATTTATTATTTTTTTTACTACGCATCAAGCTGCGCTGCTTGTCTTTGCTCCTGTGTGCTCGCGCACTCTCTCCTTTTCCACTTATTTTTATTTTTGATTTATTTTTGATTTATTTTGTCAATTTAAAAAAAATACGCATCGTGCTGTGCTGTTTGTGTTTGCTTCAGTGCATTCGCGCGCTATCGCTTTCTCCACTATACAATTTTTTTGTTATTATTTATCTATTCCTGAGAGTTTATCTTATTTTTTATTTGTTTATTTAAATGAAGTCGACCAGTTGGCTGCCCTTCCATCCATTATCCGTCACCGAGACAAACTGAACAAAGTTCGGAGGTCGACCTTGTAAAGATAAGGATTCAGGTCTGTCTGCTGTTTACCTTTACTCCTGCGCGCACTGCCCTTCTCTCCATATTTATGTGTTTGTTTGTTTGTCTATCTAATCTTTTGGGTTTTTATTTCTAATGAGGTCGACCAGTTGTCTATTTATTATTTTTTTTACTACGCATCAAGCTGCGCTGCTTGTCTATGCTCCTGTGTGCTCGCGCACTCTCGCCTTTTCCACTTATTTTTATTTTTGATTTATTTTGTCAATTTAAAAAAAAATACGCATCGTGCTTTGCTGTTTGTGTTTGCTTGAGTGCATTCGCGCGCTCTCGCTTTCTCCACTTTACAATTTTTTTGTTTTTATTTATCTATTCCTGAGAGTTTATCTTATTTTTTATTTGTTTATTTAAATGAAGTCGACCAGTTGCCTGCCCTTCCTTCCATTATCCGTCACCGAGACAAACTGAACAAAGTTCTGAGGTCGACCTTGTAAAGATAAGGATTCAGGTCTGTCTGCTGTTTAACTTTGCTCCTGCGCGCACTGCCCTTCTCTCCACATTTATGTGTTTGTTTGTTTTTCTATCTAATCTTTTGGGTTTTTATTTCTAATGAGGCCGACCAGTTGTCTATTTATTATTTTTTTTACTACGCATCAAGCTGCGCTGCTTGTCTTTGCTCCTGTGTGCTAGCGCACTCTCGCCTTTTCCACTTATTTTTATTTTTGATTTATTTTTGATTTATTTTGTCAATTTTAAAAAAAATACGCATCGTGCTGTGCTGTTTGTGTTTGCTTGAGTGCATTCGCGCCCTCTCGCTTTCTCCACTTTACAATTTTTTTGTTATTATTTATCTATTCCTGAGAGTTTATCTTATTTTTTATTTGTTTATTTAAATGAAGTCGACCAGTTGCCTGCCCTTCCTTCCATTATCCGTCACCGAGACAAACTGAACAAAGCTCTGAGGTCGACCTTGTAAAGATAAGGATTCAGGTCTGTCTGCTGTTTACCTTTGCTCCTGCGCGCACTGCCCTTCTCTCCACATTTATGTGTTTGTTTGTTTGTGTATCTAATCTTTTGGGTTTTTATTTCTAATGAGGTCGACCAGTTGTCTATTTATTATTTTTTTTACTACGCATCAAGCTGCGCTGCTTGTCTTTGCTCCTGTGTGCTCGCGCACTCTCGCCTTTTCCACTTATTTTTATTTTTGATTTATTTTTGATTTATTTTGTCTATTTAAAAAAAAATACGCATCGTGCTGTGCTGTTTGTGTTTGCTTGAGTACATTCGCGCGCTCTCGCTTTCTCCACTTTACAATTTTTATGTTATTATTTATCTATTCCTGAGAGTTTATCTTATATTTTATTTGTTTATTTAAAGGAAGTCGACCAGTTGCCTGCCCTTCCTTCCATTATCCGTCACCGAGACAAACTGAACAAAATTCTGAGGTCGACCTTGTAAAGATAAGGATTCAGGTCTGTCTGCTGTTTACCTTTGCTCCTGCTCGCACTGCCCTTCTCTCCACATTTATGTGTTTGTTTGTTTGTCTATCTAATCTTTTGGGTTTTTATTTCTAATGAGGTCGACCAGTTGTCTATTTATTATTTTTTTTACTACGCATCAAGCTGCGCTGCTTGTCTTTGCTCCTGTGTGCTAGCGCACTCTCGCCTTTTCCACTTATTTTTATTTTTGATTTATTTTTGATTTATTTTGTCAATTTAAAAAAAAATACGCATCGTGCTGTGCTGTTTGTGTTTACTTGAGTGCATTCGCGCCCTCTCGCTTTCTCCACTTTACAATTTTTTGTTATTATTTATCTATTCCTGAGAGTTTATCTTATTTTTTATTTGTTTATTTAAATGAAGTCGACCAGTTGCCTGCCCTTCCTTCCATTATCCGTCACCGAGACAAACTGAACAAAGCTCTGAGGTCGACCTTGTAAAGATAAGGATTCAGGTCTGTCTGCTGTTTACCTTTGCTCCTGCGCGCACTGCCCTTCTCTCCACATTTATGTGTTTGTTTGTTTGTCTATCTAATCTTTTGGGTTTTTATTTCTAATGAGGTCGACCAGTTGTCGATTTATTATTTTTTTTACTACGCATCAAGCTGCGCTGCTTGTCTTTGCTCCTGTGTGCTCGCGCACTCTCGCCTTTTCCACTTATTTTTATTTTTGATTTATTTTTGATTTATTTTGTCAATTTAAAAAAAAATACGCATCGTGCTGTGCTGTTTGTGTTTGCTTGAGTGCATTCGCGCGCTCTCGCTTTCTCCACTTTACAATTTTTATGTTATTATTTATCTATTCCTGAGAGTTTATCTTATTTTTTATTTGTTTATTTAAAGGAAGTCGACCAGTTGCCTGCCCTTCCTTCCATTATCCGTCACCGAGACAAACTGAACAGAGTTCTGAGGTCGACTTTGTAAAGATAAGGATTCAGGTCTGTCTGCTGTTTACCTTTGCTCCTGCGCGCACTGCCCTTCTCTCCACATTTATGTGTTTGTTTGTTTGTCTATCGAATCTTTTGGGTTTTTATTTCTACTGAGGTCAACCAGTTGTCTATTTATTATTTTTTTTACTACGCATCAAGCTGCGCTGCTTGTCTTTGCTCCTGTGTGCTCGCGCACTCTCGCCTTTTCCACTTATTTTTATTTTTGATTTATTTTTGATTTATTTTGTCAATTTAAAAAAAAATACGCATCGTGCTGTGCTGTTTGTGTTTGCTTGAGTGCATTCGCGCGCTCTCGCTTTCTCCACTTTACAATTTTTTTGTTATTATTTATCTATTCCTGAGAGTTTATCTTATTTTTTATTTGTTTATTTAAATGAAGTCGACCAGTTGCCTGCCCTTCCTTCCATTATCCGTCACCGAGACAAACTGAACAAAGTTCTGAGGTCGACCTTGTAAAGATAAGGATTCAGGTCTCTCTGCTGTTTACCTTTGCTCCTGCGCGCACTGCCCTTCTCTACACATTTATGTGTTTGTTTGTTTGTCTATCTAATCTTTTGGGTTTTTATTTCTAATGAGGTCGACCAGTTGTCTATTTATTATTTTTTTTACTACGCATCAAGCTGCGCTGCTTGTCTTTGCTCCTGTGTGCTCGCGCACTCTCTCCTTTTCCACTTATTTTTATTTTTGATTTATTTTTTATTTATTTTGTCAATTTAAAAAAAATACGCATCGTGCTGTGCTGTTTGTGTTTGCTTGAGTGCATTCGCGCCCTCTCGCTTTCTCCACTTTACAATTTTTTTGTTATTATTTATCTATTCCTGACAGTTTATCTTATTTTTTATTTGTTTATTTAAATGAAGTCGACCAGTTGCCTGCCCTTCCTACCATTATCCGTCACCGAGACAAACTGAACAAAGCTCTGAGGTCGACCTTGTAAAGATAAGGATTCAGGTCTGTCTGCTGTTTACCTTTGCTCCTGCGCGCACTGCCCTTCTCTCCACATTTATGTGTTTGTTTGTTTGTCTATCTAATCTTTTGGGTTTTTATTTCTAATGAGGTCGACCAGTTGTCTATTTATTATTTTTTTTACTACGCATCAAGCTGCGCTGCTTGTCTTTGCTCCTGTGTGCTCGCGCACTCTCGCCTTTTCCACTTATTTTTATTTTTGATTTATTTTTGATTTATTTTGTCAATTTAAAAAAAAATACGCATCGTGCTGTGCTGTTTGTGTTTGCTTGAGTGCATTCGCGCGCTCTCGCTTTCTCCACTTTACAATTTTTATGTTATTATTTATCTATTCCTGAGAGTTTATCTTATTTTTTATTTGTTTATTTAAATGAAGTCGACCAGTTGCCTGCCCTTCCTTCCATTATCCGTCACCGAGACAAACTGAACAAAGCTCTGAGGTCGACCTTGTAAAGATAAGGATTCAGGTCTGTCTGCTGTTTACCTTTGCTCCTGCGCGCACTGCCCTTCTCTCCACATTTATGTGTTTGTTTGTTTGTCTATCTAATCTTTTGGGTTTTTATTTCTAATGAGGTCGACCAGTTGTCTATTTATTATTTTTTTTACTACGCATCAAGCTGCGCTGCTTGTCTTTGCTCCTGTGTGCTCGCGCACTCTCGCCTTTTCCACTTATTTTTATTTTTGATTTATTTTGTCAATTTAAAAAAAAATACGCATCGTGCTGTGCTGTTTGTGTTTGCTTGAGTGCATTCGCGCGCTCTCGCTTTCTCCACTTTACAATTTTTTTTGTTTTTATTTATCTATTCCTGAGAGTTTATCTTATTTTTTATTTGTTTATTTAAATGAAGTCGACCAGTTGCCTGCCCTTCCTTCCATTATCCGTCACCGAGACAAACTGAACAAAGTTCTGAGGTCGACCTTGTAAAGATAAGGATTCAGGTCTGTCTGCTGTTTACCTTTGCTCCTGCGCGCACTGCCCTTCTCTCCACATTTATGTGTTTGTTTGTTCGTCTATGTATTCTTTTGGGTTTTAATTTCTAATGAGGTCGACTAGTTGTCTATTTATTATTTTTATTTTTTTAATACGCATCAAGCTGCGCTGCTTGTCTTTGCTCCTGTGTGCTCGCGCACTCTCGCCTTTTCCACTTATTTTTATTTTTGATTTATTTTTGATTTATTTTGTCCATTTTTAAAAAAAAATACGCATCGTGCTGTGCTGTTTGTGTTTGCTTGAGTGCATTCGCGCGCTCTCGCTTTCTCCACTTTAGAATTTTTTTGTTATTATTTATCTATTCCTGAGAGTTTATCTTATTTTTTATTTGTTTATTTAAATGAAGTCGACCAGTTGCCTGCCCTTCCTTCCATTATCCGTCACCGAGACAAACTGAACAAAGTTCTGAGGTCGACCTTGTAAGGATAAGGATTCAGGTCTCTCTGCTGTTTACCTTTGCTCCTGCGCGCACTGCCCTTCTCTCCACATTTATGTGTTTGTTTGTTTGTCTATCTAATCTTTTGGGTTTTTATTTCTAATGAGGTCGACCAGTTGTCTATTTATTATTTTTTTTACTACGCATCAAGCTGCGCTGCTTGTCTTTGCTCCTGTGTGCTCGCGCACTCTCGCCTTTTCCACTTATTTTTATTTTTGATTTATTTTTGATTTATTTTGTCAATTTTTAAAAAAAAATACGCATCCTGCTGTGCTGTTTGTGTTTGCTTGAGTGCATTCGCGCGCTCTCGCTTTCTCCACTTTACAATTTTTTTGTTATTATTTATCTATTCCTGAGAGTTTATCTTATTTTTTATTTGTTTATTTAAATGAAGTCGACCAGTTGCCTGCCCTTCCTTCCATTATCCGTCACCGAGACAAACTGAACAAAGTTCTGAGGTCGACCTTGGAAAGATAAGGATTCAGGTCTGTCTGCTGTTTACCTTTGCTCCTGCGCGCACTGCCCTTCTCTCCATATTTATGTGTTTGTTTGTTTGTCTATCTAATCTTTTGGGTTTTTATTTCTAATGAGGTCGACCAGTTGTCTATTTATTATTTTTTTTACTACGCATCAAGCTGCGCTGCTTGTCTTTGCTCCTGTGTGCTCGCGCACTCTCGCCTTTTCCACTTATTTTTATTTTTGATTTATTTTGTCAATTTAAAAAAAAATACGCATCGTGCTGTGCTGTTTGTGTTTGCTTGAGTGCATTCGCGCGCTCTCGCTTTCTCCACTTTACAATTTTTTTGTTTTTATTTATCTATTCCTGAGAGTTTATCTTATTTTTTATTTGTTTATTTAAATGAAGTCGACCAGTTGCCTGCCCTTCCTTCCATTATCCGTCACCGAGACAAACTGAACAAAGTTCTGAGGTCGACCTTGTAAAGATAAGGATTCAGGTCTGTCTGCTGTTTACCTTTGCTCCTGCGCGCACTGCCCTTCTCTCCACATTTATGTGTTTGTTTGTTTGTCTATCTAATCTTTTGGGTTTTTATTTCTAATGAGGTCGACCAGTTGTCTATTTATTATTTTTATTTTTTTTTACTACGCATCAAGCTGCGCTGCTTGTCTTTGCTCCTGTGTGCTCGCGCACTCTCTCCTTTTCCACTTATTTTTATTTTTGATTTATTTTTGATTTATTTTGTCAATTTAAAAAAAATACGCATCGTGCTGTGCTGTTTGTGTTTGCTTGAGTGCATTCGCGCGCTCTCGCTTTCTCCACTTTACAATTTTTTTGTTGTTATTTATCTATTCCTGAGAGTTTATCTTATTTTTTATTTGTTTATTTAAATGAAGTCGACCAGTTGCCTGCCCTTCCTTCCATTATCCGTCACCGAGACAAACTGAACAAAGTTCTGAGGTCGACCTTGTAAAGATAAGGATTCAGGTCTGTCTGCTGTTTACCTTTGCTCCTGCGCGCACTGCCCTTCTCTCCACATTTATGTGTTTGTTTGTTTGTGTATCTAATCTTTTGGGTTTTTATTTCTAATGAGGTCGACCAGTTGTCTATTTATTATTTTTTTTACTACGCATCAAGCTGCGCTGCTTGTCTTTGCTCCTGTGTGCTCGCGCACTCTCGCCTTTTCCACTTATTTTTATTTTTGATTTATTTTTGATTTATTTTGTCTATTTAAAAAAAAATACGCATCGTGCTGTGCTGTTTGTGTTTGCTTGAGTGCATTCGCGCGCTCTCGCTTTCTCCACTTTACAATTTTTATGTTATTATTTATCTATTCCTGAGAGTTTATCTTATATTTTATTTGTTTATTTAAAGGAAGTCGACCAGTTGCCTGCCCTTCCTTCCATTATCCGTCACCGAGACAAACTGAACAAAGTTCTGAGGTCGACCTTGTAAAGATAAGGATTCAGGTCTGTCTGCTGTTTACCTTTGCTCCTGCTCGCACTGCCCTTCTCTCCACATTTATGTGTTTGTTTGTTTGTCTATCTAATCTTTTGGGTTTTTATTTCTAATGAGGTCGACCAGTTGTCTATTTATTATTTTTTTTACTACGCATCAAGCTGCGCTGCTTGTCTTTGCTCCTGTGTGCTAGCGCACTCTCGCCTTTTCCACTTATTTTTATTTTTGATTTATTTTTGATTTATTTTGTCAATTTAAAAAAAAATACGCATCGTGCTGTGCTGTTTGTGTTTACTTGAGTGCATTCGCGCCCTCTCGCTTTCTCCACTTTACAATTTTTTGTTATTATTTATCTATTCCTGAGAGTTTATCTTATTTTTTATTTGTTTATTTAAATGAAGTCGACCAGTTGCCTGCCCTTCCTTCCATTATCCGTCACCGAGACAAACTGAACAAAGCTCTGAGGTCGACCTTGTAAAGATAAGGATTCAGGTCTGTCTGCTGTTTACCTTTGCTCCTGCGCGCACTGCCCTTCTCTCCACATTTATGTGTTTGTTTGTTTGTCTATCTAATCTTTTGGGTTTTTATTTCTAATGAGGTCGACCAGTTGTCGATTTATTATTTTTTTTTACTACGCATCAAGCTGCGCTGCTTGTCTTTGCTCCTGTGTGCTCGCGCACTCTCGCCTTTTCCACTTATTTTTATTTTTGATTTATTTTTGATTTATTTTGTCAATTTAAAAAAAAATACGCATCGTGCTGTGCTGTTTGTGTTTGCTTGAGTGCATTCGCGCGCTCTCGCTTTCTCCACTTTACAATTTTTATGTTATTATTTATCTATTCCTGAGAGTTTATCTTATTTTTTATTTGTTTATTTAAAGGAAGTCGACCAGTTGCCTGCCCTTCCTTCCATTATCCGTCACCGAGACAAACTGAACAGAGTTCTGAGGTCGACTTTGTAAAGATAAGGATTCAGGTCTGTCTGCTGTTTACCTTTGCTCCTGCGCGCACTGCCCTTCTCTCCACATTTATGTGTTTGTTTGTTTGTCTATCGAATCTTTTGGGTTTTTATTTCTAATGAGGTCAACCAGTTGTCTATTTATTATTTTTTTTACTACGCATCAAGCTGCGCTGCTTGTCTTTGCTCCTGTGTGCTCGCGCACTCTCGCCTTTTCCACTTATTTTTATTTTTGATTTATTTTTGATTTATTTTGTCAATTTAAAAAAAAATACGCATCGTGCTGTGCTGTTTGTGTTTGCTTGAGTGCATTCGCGCGCTCTCGCTTTCTCCACTTTACAATTTTTTTGTTATTATTTATCTATTCCTGAGAGTTTATCTTATTTTTTATTTGTTTATTTAAATGAAGTCGACCAGTTGCCTGCCCTTCCTTCCATTATCCGTCACCGAGACAAACTGAACAAAGTTCTGAGGTCGACCTTGTAAAGATAAGGATTCAGGTCTCTCTGCTGTTTACCTTTGCTCCTGCGCGCACTGCCCTTCTCTACACATTTATGTGTTTGTTTGTTTGTCTATCTAATCTTTTGGGTTTTTATTTCTAATGAGGTCGACCAGTTGTCTATTTATTATTTTTTTTACTACGCATCAAGCTGCGCTGCTTGTCTTTGCTCCTGTGTGCTCGCGCACTCTCTCCTTTTCCACTTATTTTTATTTTTGATTTATTTTTGATTTATTTTGTCAATTTAAAAAAAATACGCGTCGTGCTGTGCTGTTTGGTGTTTGCTTGAGTGCATTCGCGCCCTCTCGCTTTCTCCACTTTACAATTTTTTTTGTTATTATTTATCTATTCCTGACAGTTTATCTTATTTTTTATTTGTTTATTTAAATGAAGTCGACCAGTTGCCTGCCCTTCCTTCCATTCATCCGTCACCGAGACAAACTGAACAAAGCTCTGAGGTCGACCTTGTAAAGATAAGGATTCAGGTCTGTCTGCTGTTTACCTTTGCTCCTGCGCGCACTGCCCTTCTCTCCACATTTATGTGTTTGTTTGTTTGTCTATCTAATCTTTTGGGTTTTTATTTCTAATGAGGTCGACCAGTTGTCTATTTATTATTTTTTTTACTACGCATCAAGCTGCGCTGCTTGTCTTTGCTCCTGTGTGCTCGCGCACCTCTCGCCTTTTCCACTTATTTTTATTTTTGATTTATTTTTGATTTATTTTGTCAATTTAAAAAAAAATACGCATCGTGCTGTGCTGTTTGTGTTTGCTTGAGTGCATTCGCGCGCTCTCGCTTTCTCCACTTTACAATTTTTATGTTATTATTTATCTATTCCTGAGAGTTTATCTTATTTTTTATTTGTTTATTTAAATGAAGTCGACCAGTTGCCTGCCCTTCCTTCCATTATCCGTCACCCGAGACAAACTGAACAAAGCTCTGAGGTCGACCTTGTAAAGATAAGGATTCAGGTCTGTCTGCTGTTACCTTTGCTCCTGCGCGCACTGCCCTTCTCTCCACATTTATGTGTTTGTTTGTTTGTCTATCTAATCTTTTGGGTTTTTATTTCTAATGAGGTCGACCAGTTGTCTATTTATTATTTTTTTTACTACGCATCAAGCTGCGCTGCTTGTCTTTGCTCCTGTGTGCTCGCGCACTCTCGCCTTTTCCACTTATTTTTATTTTTGATTTATTTTGTCAATTTAAAAAAAAATACGCATCGTGCTGTGCTGTTTGTGTTTGCTTGAGTGCATTCGCGCGCTCTCGCTTTCTCCACTTTACAATTTTTTTTGTTTTTATTTATCTATTCCTGAGAGTTTATCTTATTTTTTATTTGTTTATTTAAATGAAGTCGACCAGTTGCCTGCCCTTCCTTCCATTATCCGTCACCGAGACAAACTGAACAAAGTTCTGAGGTCGACCTTGTAAAGATAAGGATTCAGGTCTGTCTGCTGTTTACCTTTGCTCCTGCGCGCACTGCCCTTCTCTCCACATTTATGTGTTTGTTTGTTCGTCTATCTATTCTTTTGGGTTTTAATTTCTAATGAGGTCGACTAGTTGTCTATTTATTATTTTTATTTTTTTTTACTACGCATCAAGCTGCGCTGCTTGTCTTTGCTCCTGTGTGCTCGCGCACTCTCGCCTTTTCCACTTATTTTTATTTTTGATTTATTTTTGATTTATTTTGTCAATTTAAAAAAAATATGCATCGTGCTGTGCTGTTTGTGTTTGCTTGAGTGCATTCGCGCGCTCTCGCTTTCTCCACTTTACAATTTTTTTGTTGTTATTTATCTATTCCTGAGAGTTTATCTTATTTTTTATTTGTTTATTTAAATGAAGTCGACCAGTTGCCTGCCCTTCCTTCCATTATCCGTCACCGAGACAAACTGAACAAAGTTCTGAGGTCGACCTTGTAAAGATAAGGATTCAGGTCTGTCTGCTGTTTACCTTTGCTCCTGCGCGCACTGCCCTTCTCTCCATATTTATGTGTTTGTTTGTTTGTCTATCTAATCTTTTGGGTTTTTATTTCTAATGAGGTCGACCAGTTGTCTATTTATTATTTTTTTTACTACGCATCAAGCTGCGCTGCTTGTCTTTGCTCCTGTGTGCTCGCGCACTCTCGCCTTTTCCACTTATTTTTATTTTTGATTTATTTTGTCAATTTAAAAAAAAAATACGCATCGTGCTGTGCTGTTTGTGTTTGCTTGAGTGCATTCGCGCGCTCTCGCTTTCTCCACTTTACAATTTTTTTGTTTTTATTTATCTATTCCTGAGAGTTTATCTTATTTTTTATTTGTTTATTTAAATGAAGTCGACCAGCTTGCCTGCCCTTCCTTCCATTATCCGTCACCGAGACAAACTGAACAAAGTTCTGAGGTCGACCTTGTAAAGATAAGGATTCAGGTCTGTCTGCTGTTTACCTTTGCTCCTGCGCGCACTGCCCTTCTCTCCACATTTATGTGTTTGTTTGTTTGACTATCTATTCTTTTGGGTTTTAATTTCTAATGAGGTCGACCAGTTGTCTATTTATTATTTTTATTTTTTTTAATACGCATCAAGCTGCGCTGCTTGTCTTTGCTCCTGTGTGCTCGCGCACTCTCGCCTTTTCCACTTATTTTTATTTTTGATTTATTTTTGATTTATTTTGTCAATTTTTTAAAAAAAATACGCATCGTGCTGTGCTGTTTGTGTTTGCTTGAGTGCATTCGCGCGCTCTCGCTTTCTCCACTTTACAATTTTTTTGTTATTATTTATCAATTCCTGAGAGTTTATCTTATTTTTTATTTGTTTATTTAAATGAAGTCGACCAGTTGTCTGCCCTTCCTTCCATTATCCGCCACCCGAGACAAACTGAACAAAGTTCTGAGGTCGACCTTGTAAAGATAAGGATTCAGGTCTCTCTGCTGTTTACATTTGCTCCTGCGCGCACTGCCCTTCTCTCCACATTTATGTGTTTGTTTGTTTGTCTATCTAATCTTTTGGGTTTTTATTTCTAATGAGGTCGACCAGTTGTCTATTTATTATTTTTTTACTACGCATCAAGCTGCGCTGCTTGTCTTTGCTCCTGTGTGCTCGCGCACTCTCGCCTTTTCCACTTATTTTTATTTTTGATTTATTTTTGATTTATTTTGTCAATTTTTAAAAAAAATACGCATCGTGCTGTGCTGTTTGTGTTTGCTTGAGTGCATTCGCGCGCTCTCGCTTCTCCACTTTACAATTTTTTTGTTATTATTTATCTATTCCTGAGAGTTTATCTTATTTTTTATTTGTTTATTTAAATGAAGTCGACCAGTTGCCTGCCCTTCCTTCCATTATCCGTCACCGAGACAAACTGAACAAAGTTCGGAGGTCG
Organism: Perognathus longimembris pacificus; assembly: GCF_023159225.1. NCBI lineage: Eukaryota > Metazoa > Chordata > Mammalia > Rodentia > Heteromyidae > Perognathus > Perognathus longimembris. The sequence continues at coordinate 476 of NW_025958627.1, read as the reverse complement.
ACCTTGTAAAGATAAGGATTCAGGTCTGTCTGCTGTTTACCTTTGCTCCTGCCCGCACTGCCCTTCTCTCCATATTTATGTGTTTGTTTGTTTGTCTATCTAATCTTTTGGGTTTTTATTTCTAATGAGGTCGACCAGTTGTCTATTTATTATTTTTTTTACTACGCATCAAGCTGCGCTGCTTGTCTTTGCTCCTGTGTGCTCGCGCACTCTCGCCTTTTCCACTTATTTTTATTTTTGATTTATTTTGTCAATTTTAAAAAAAATACGCATCGTGCTGTGCTGTTTGTGTTTGCTTGAGTGCATTCGCGCGCTCTCGCTTTCTCCACTTTACAATTTTTTTGTTTTTATTTATCTATTCCTGAGAGTTTATCTTATTTTTTATTTGTTTATTTAAATGAAGTCGACCAGTTGCCTGCCCTTCCTTCCATTATCCGTCACCGAGACAAACTGAACAAAGTTCTGAGGTCGACCTT